>NW_017536941.1:147455-202411 GCF_001853355.1 Bactrocera latifrons | reverse complement strand
ATGCCGTATTTTCTCTTTATTTTGCTCCATGTTTGCGACGCTATAACTCACGAACGACTTAAAAGAAACGACAATCAATCAAACACGTGTTAGCGCGTAAAATTCCAATAAATACCTTACCAAAAAGGTATAGCATGACCCGATACGACGAATAAGACTAGARCTACGCGCTCTCAGCACCARRWAGCGAAAATACCGCAAGACWTTTTTGACAAACTAACATTTCTCAAAATAAACTCGCTACACTTGACACAGCGAYGATCCAAACTAAATCGAATTTCTGTCCTTCGAAAGAATAATCGCCATTGACCAAATTTCTGCATGTTCAGGTGGCATAATCAGACCGATTTGGGCATGACACTCCCGGAGGTGCAAGCAGTTTCGTTATTATGATGGAAGAGTCCCATTCAGTTCATCAAATAGTACCATTTCTTCTGAAATTCTGCGTCGAACCAGTCTTAAGTTCGGCATAGTGTAGATCACATCTTGTAAATCACATTTTATTTCCAACCACTAGAATACTATATGCCATCTACGAAACGGATTCCCCGCATGAATTCCACTGTTTCAACTTTTCCTTAGTATCTTGTGTATGCCAGTACTTCTATGTTCCATTGATGGCTACGAAAGATCGCAGAAAAACTCYCAATTAGCGCTTACACAGCTTCATACATTGTTGTGTTGCAGCTTCACCAATGATGCACCATTAATGTCGACAGTTTCTTCGCGCCTAATAATCCATGCAGGATATGATCCACATTGTCTTTTGAGACGCCTGTTATATATCTTCAATAGATGGTGTGCCAATACGAGATCATAGAGTTTTGTCACGTTTTCCTCCATAGTGGCTGTTATTGGAGCGCCGACGTTAACCGATTTTTTTCGCAATCGCCATCGAGAGAGTCACCGTACATGCAATCTAATTATGGCGGATATATGCTATAGTGGTTTGATCTAAATCATTTCTTCGGAGATTATAACATAGTTCTGGACATAAAATCTTACCAGATTTGGTAGAGATCTTGACAAATAAAAAAGTTTGCTGTACAAGGACTTGTTTCCGATCGTGCAGTTTGTATGGCAGCTATGTATATGTTAGAGAGGACCGATCGTAACATTTTCTTCGGAAATTATACTCTTACTTTGGACAATAATTCTCACCAAATTTGTTAGAGATATTTTACAAAAAGCAAAGTTTATCATGCAATGACTGGGTTCCGATCGTTCACTTTGTATGGCAGCTACATGCTATAGTGGTCCGAACTGAACAATTTCTTCAAAAATTATATCTACGCTTTGGACATAAATTCACTCCAAATTTCGTGAAGACATCATGTCAAATAAAGAAGTTTTGCATACAAGGAATTGATTCCGATCATTCAATTTGTATAGCAGCTACAGCTACACTGCTTTGGGCAATAATTCGTGTCAAATTTTGTAAAGATATCTCTACAACTAAAAAATCGTGACATAGCAGGAACTGATTTAGATCGTGCAATTCGTATAGCAGCTATATGCTGTAGAGCACCGATATCGGCGTTACCGACAAATGAGCAGCTTCTTGTGCAGAAAAGTACGTGTGCGAAATTTCAGATCGATATCTCAAAAACTAACAGACTAGTTGGCATATATACAAACAGACGTACATGGTTCGAGACTCCCTACACACCCTTTAAACTATACGAACTTTCTCGCCTAACTGGTTCGGACTTGTCATCGGGTATTTCCAAGCATTTCTCGTAATCTATTTATGGATCTTATGATAAGGTAATATTTTGTGCAAGATTATAATCCAGCCATTTGTTAAACTGCTGCAACAACACACCGCTAAAGGGGATTGCGCACGACTTGTTGTTGCTTTACAAAGGTAGTAGCGTAAAGCGATTACATTGCCATTGCTTAAGCATAAATCGTAATGGCGACGCTGGTTAACGCTGCATTCATTTGCCAGCACATACCGGAGCAGATACACAGCATATGTGTTATGATGTAAATGGAGGAGGAGCAACACACACAACAATTGCAGACGCGGCCAGCGAGCACAGCTGCTGTTGGCTTTTATTTATAGCACATGCCATGGCAAGCAATTGTTGCGACTACACACAAGTTTTGTTGTTGTTGTTATTGTGCTTTACAGTTAGCTACAAGCCATTCGCCGCACCGTTGCTTGTATGCGTGCGTGTGTGTGCTGTGCGCGGCTGGTGGCTCCTTGAGAGCTTGGCATGTATGAGCGATGCCATCTTGTTGCTACATAATTGCGCATCGACACAATGCCACTAGAAACAGTTATATTATGTTTATTACATACATGTGGATATATGTACATATGTATGTGTGTGTTTATATTGTAAGCGGCAGCAATGTTGCACGCTTCGGTAATAAAAGCGAATCGCTTTATGGCAGCGCTATTATGAGTGCACATTTGAATTATAAAAGCAAATATTGGAAAAGCATTGGCGTTCTGGCGTTCTGGCGCACATGAACAYACATATAAATGTACGTGCTGCTTGCATGTTGCCACGCAGCTTTAACCGACTTGTATGCAGTTTAATCGATTATAAGCGCGCGCCTTTATGCCTTTTTCTCGCAATTGAACTATGCAAACTGCATAAGTGTAATTGCTTTATGTTGACGCTGCTTCACTGCCTCCGATGTATGGCTGCGTAAATTGCAATTTATGGAGTTTTTGAGCAACCGAAAGGGCACTCATGGCTGTCGTGCACCCACAGATTGCCTATGCGGCATATAAAGTGAATATTGCAATGCGCTGGCGGAGCACCTACGCTGGAAGCAAAGTTGATCTCATCGGTATCGGTTTGTGCGAATCGTCGTTGGCAAGCTCTGGTCTCCATCCATTCGTGCAAAAGGTGCATTCCGCAGTATCAGCTGCACCGATTTCTATTTTTCTTCCGTTATCTGTCCAAGGAAGTGGCTTCTTTCAATGAGCGATGCGATTAAATACCTCTTGGCTATCTCGCGGAGAGCCATGCCGGGATCGGGTCTCTACTGATCGAACCTGACGATTGGCTTTACAGCGTCGTTATTGTTACTGTTGTAATGAGTACCTCATCCCCGTTTGGATGGCAAGGATCAGATAAGACGTCATCAAAGTCATCCAATATGACTATTCTGTATAAGTAGAAGTTTAACCTGTTACAGTATCCAGAACGAGTGTCRCTCTAGATTCTCGCGGCAACTCGTGCTCTTCGGCTGCATTTGGTGGTGGTTTAACTTCAAGTTTAACTAAGAGGGAGTTGGTTAATATGCTAATGGCTCCACTGAGAATTGTGGTCAGTACATGTCTGAAGTTTTGTTGCGTCCGAAGTCTGGTCAGCGTATTAATTTAGTTCGTCGACGTAATTCCGGAAAAACCTCTTGGTGTTCCTAGGAAGCGGTTCCGGTCTCCAAGCAAGTGTCCACGGTCTGATTTCTGCTAAAGCACCCCAGCAGAAAATGCTTGAARAGGAATTCATTATGCTCATTAAATGGGAGCATACGGGTACGCAGACATCAAGAGGGATCCTGTCGTAGTCCGGAGTGCAGTGTTCAGACATGTTTGTAGCTTCCACGTCTGCATTTCACTGCACCCAGACGACTATATTAGTGCGGTGTAATTTAAGACCAGCTATCCGATTGCCTTGTATGTTGCCAGCAACGTTTCTTTATCTTTTTCCCATGTGTTGCGGGCTAACGACTTGAGTACTTTGTTGTGGCGCTCTACTTTGGCAATAATCGCGGTGGTGTGAGTACAGCGCTGTCCTTTTTCTCAGTTGTTTAGTGACGCCCGTTATTTCGTTTTCGACAGATCGCTGCAATACCATCCTGGACCCGGTTTGCAAACATAGGATTCGTGAATGTGAATTGCGGACGCGTACCATATGTTTTCCTCCATTTTTGCCACAGCTAAAGCCAACTTTACCTCCTCTTTCTTGGCGCGCATGGACTTGTTGCCAAGCCTCCTTACAGAGTTTTGCTTYCGACCTACTTTTTATCGCCGACATAGCACCTTTGGTATCATCCGGAGAGCGTTTCAGARCTTCCTMCTCTGTAGTGTTGACACTTTCAACRTTTGCGAGGTCTAAATCTTCTTGGACTGCAGCATACATATAATGAGGGTCGTGAAGTCATCGACTGCTTTGCTCATTCCAGTCGTTCAGCCCCCTCGGTTAATGACGATACCATTGAAAGAATTAAAGAAGAGCAGGTTGAAATTTGTCGTATTTTTATGGAAGAGATATTGCAGAGGATCTCAACATTTCTTACGGATCGTCCAAATGTTTTGCGAAAACGACATCATGACACATCATTCCAAATGTTAACTACTTCATCGTTACTATGAAACGTATACATTTGACCCATTCTTCTTCTCGGAAGTCTGAAACTAAACTGAGTACTGTAACAATATAAAGATATCCAAGACCCGCTCTCAGTAGAATTATAATGGTCGATGCTCCTCTCTCTCTTCGTGTATTCTACTACTATATAGTTGAGCTTCACCGGAGCTTGACATCAGTTCACTTGCTATTTTAAGATCCTTTGGAACAAGTTCGATCGTCAGAGATCCAGTGAGCTCTTTGCATTCAGTAAGGATAGACTCTCTTTGTTTGTGGGATCTAAAAAATCATTTTATTGTAAGGTTGAGATTTTAACCAGACGCCATTAGTAGAAGCTGAATGAAAGAAGTTAAAATTAAGGCATCCCAAAACTTCCTTCTTGATTGTCCCGCATTGGCGAAATTAAGACGTAGTACTTAGGAGCTCGCACTTTGAGATATCCCACTGAGCTGGTGGGTATATGTATAAATAAAACGGCCGAGCATGTTCCTATTGGCCACAGAGAGATTTCTTTAGAAGAGCGAATGCAGGAGTTCTGCTTTTATGGCTTCGCATAACATTGCATTTAGCAGTCCTTGYGCTATCTCTGGATCAGCCCTCGAACCGTGTCCGTAATGTGAGTTTGAATACAGTTTGTGACGCAATTTACATTTAGACGCTTATATTCTAACCTCAATACCGAATCCCCTTTCAGTCAATTTCTTGCAACTAAGAACMTAACCGACAATTTAGTCACTTCTAATTTGCTTTCGGTTGCTAAGACAGCCAATTATTTACACTATACTACACTACTTGTGTCTGGCTAATCCTTAAATACCCTTTTAATGTCGCTAAATGGATAAAAGCGCGTGGACACCGCCTCCATTGGGTCCTTTGATAATAATTAATGACGCGCTGAGTGTGTGTGTGTGTGTATGTTTGTACGAAAGCAGCAATGTGCTTACGAAGTGTAGACGATTRGATAGGAAATCAAGTGGAAGAAATAAATTATTTAGGATAAGCTAAAAGCATAGGAATAATAACAGCGAACAGATTTTCAAAATTAGCAATTATAGCAATTAACACGAATTAAGACATTGTTCGCCTGTAAAAGCCCACACTGGCGTAATAGCTGTTTCCAGCTGTAAAATATCTTTTTATTAGAAGTGTTTTAGTCCCAGTGGGTCAAAACTTTGAATTATTCTTCATCTTTATTGGCGTAGTTATAGCCGGGTTAACAACAGCGCACCAGTCGTTTCTTCCTTTCGCAAGCTGGCTGGTTGAGGAACGGAGTCTTGTGTAGAAGTTCACGCAAATGAGGAAAGTTTTCTGAACGCCATTCCTTTTGAAAACCAAATGTTCTCTGGGTAGCAAAAGTACATTCGTTTGAAGGCGAGCTAATATGAGAAGGCGAAGCAGCCCCTCCAAAGGGTTGTGCGCTGGATTTGGGACCCGCCCGCATGTAGCAAATTGCCCTCAATGAAAAATTTAATTTTGAATTACATGTAATAAAAATGCCAGTGAAATTATTCAAATTACTCAGAGTTCAGTACTGAGGTTAGGTGAAATCTGACACTTTATCCAGTCTCTTAAACAGAGAAGCTCCTAGAAGACTAAACCAAGTTCTAGCTAAGGCCAGACCTTAGTAGAGGAGTAATTTCAACGTCTCTGTCATGCCTTCCCTGAACTTTCTAAATGCGTCATAGTTAAGATGAGATTTGAATATAAGTGGTGACCTGTGACTAGGCCAACAACCATCTTGCAGACTTTTCGAGATCGTGTGAGTAGAGAGCTTACATTTTTCCTTCTGTTCCCTAGCACATGGCGATTCTGCATGACCTAACATTAAGGCATTCACCCTCACCCTCACCTCACTTTCGGAAAGTTGTTTATGTATCATCCCTCTCTAGTTTGCTACAGCAAGTTTCTCCGACTAAGGTAGCTCCACACCTTAGCTCTGAGCTAGTCGGGGATTTTAAAGTTTTTTTCGAAAAATCAAGTCAAACCTTGTATGACGACTTTACCACCGAATCAGTTTTGTATCTCTTTATAAAACTTAACAGACCTTATCTCCATAAAAACATTCGATTCTGTACCAGTTCATAATTGGTACATCAACATAGACCATACTTTTGACGCCACATTACCTGTGTACCCAATTGGCAGACCCATTATACAATACCTTTCCCGAGTTCGAAACGTTTAATGTGATTGTTTCACGTTTTAAATTGATAACCAAAATGTCACGAAAACATTCCCTTCCATCTTCAGCAGTCAATTTTTTTCTCGAATACGAAAACTCAATACACACGTGTTTTGACAGCTACAACAACCCGACAGCCTATTGCTCTGTCAGCTAATTCAATTACAGCCGTATTTTTTTATCCATTCAATTTGTATTCGATATTTTCAGCTTTTGGTGGTTTTTAATTGAGGCTGCAATTGCCAGAAATATTTTGATGCGGCATATCGCATTTCATTACTGTCTGGCTGAAAACGAATGAGCACAAATCGACATGCAAAATGTAAGCTTTCTACACACAGACTCATTAAGAACAAGCAGAGAACAAAAACAAAAAAAATTTTATGGAATATGGGAAAACTAAATAATTTCTTTAAAGCTTCCACAGTTTATAGAGAACGTTTCAGTGGATGCAATTCTGATCTCAATAATTGACTTTTATTTGGTTTCTTCAACTTTTTGAAAAGCCTAACTGAGCATATCAACTTTCGTTCATCATTTCATCATTCATGCTCTCCTACAGCCTTTGAACGATGTTCATACCAGCTGAGATACCTCAGTTATTGTTTGACTGTGTTTGAAGAGTTGAGAACGTGTTTGACATCCTGTGCGTAGTGAGTTCAAATTTTTACCGAAGCCATACACATACATAATTATATGTTGAACTCCTAATTTTATTGTCATATATACATATGCTTATGTGTCAGAAGATACATGTCGAGGGTCGGTTACTTTTCGTTAGCTGCCGCGCATAATGTCTGCGTGTGTGTTTTCATATGTCACCTGCCGCAACTTGTGAGCCCACACAAGGATATGAACGCAGACAGCTGTCAATGTCACTTCAATAGCAGTGACAGCATTTCAACGCCTCTTCAAATATAAAATAAAATTAAATAAAGTAATATGAAACAATAGGAAAGGAAATGCGAATATGTTTGTAAATAAAAATGGTGAGAACCAAGAAGACGATTAAATATACAACATGCTGCCCTTTGCAGGACCGAAATAGACATATGTATGTATATAAGAATACATGTATTGAATATATATATATAAATGTATATGATGTTCCACCATTTTATTTATCTGTACCTATATATAATATTAACATATATAACTAAATACACACGTATACATTGTTGTAGCCATTCGGCTTGGTGCGTAGTTTCTTTCAACATGTTTTGGGTAGTACGTCTAGAACTTTAACTCCAAGCTTTAAATGTTTGTAGCTTAATTTGTGATTTAGTTATAAAACTTAAAATTTGTTTCAGAAAACACATCATATATTCGATAATATTCGACTGAATAGACCACGTCATGTGTGACGTTAAACTTTATTCTGTGGGAATATGTAAATTGTGAAGTATATAAGACTTAAGATAATCCTTAAAAAATAAAAGGAAATAAACGTTCTTTCGAAAGATAATAAATATTTTCCATTTCATTTGAAATTGCTGTGATTTTCCTTTGAAAAAGTAGGGAACCTCGAAACCTCGAAAAATTGGCCAACGAAGTGTTTTGAAGTTAGCACGAATCTATTGAGGCAGCCACATCGTTAGGTTCGCCGAGGACTTGTCTACCGAAATGATTGAACTCCAATCTATTAAAAACTTTATAGTTGAGTAGAAAATGCTTATTGATCTTATCTCGCATAGAGCTTCGGCAATTTTCGTTCTACAAAATTTGTAGCCACACCGCATGTAAGCTTACTGGTTAGGGTTCAGTCAGAATATTTTTCAAGCCACAATCAATCCAATCAGAACATTGCAGCATTGCGTTGAGAAGAATGAGTAAGTTGTTCAGACCATATTTTACGTTTCACTTTGGAACCAGAAGCAGCTCACAGTACAAGTTGTGATTGTGTTTTCCAAACTCACGGGTGATCCATGAATCGAACCTTAGAACATAAGAGCACAGCGGAATCCAAGCTCGTATGCAAGCTTAGCACAAAATATATATTTTTTTTTAACACGCGCATAATCTGACGTCGTGCAACACCAAAAGCTCCGTCAGGACCCGAAAGAACCTCTCCGAAGGTCGATGATAACATGATAATAGTTTCTTCTATCTTGGAAACAGTATTAATACCAGCAACAACGGCAGCCTCGAAATCCAACGTAGAAGAATTCTGGACATAGTTCAGCGATTTAAGAGGCAGCGGTTACATTGGATAGGTCATGTCATCCGCATGGAAGAAAACTCTCAAGCTCTGAGAGTATTCGAGGCAGTACCCGCCGGCGGAGGTAGAGTTAGAGGAAAACATCCACTCCGTTGAAAAGACCAGGTGGCGAAGGACCTGGCTACACTTGAAATCTTTATATATATATTTATGATGAGTGTGCGAGTTACTTTAGTGGACCTCTTAGAGTTTCTGAGCATTTTAAATGTAACTTAGTGGTTTAGTAATCATCATACAAGATATTTTAAGGGTAGCATAAGGGGCTCTGGGTTTTAGTAATCCCTAAAAAAACTCAATGATAATAAAAAAAACATTATTTGGCATTTTATAGCCAGACAAAGCATAGCTAAGCTCCTCCAAATATGTATGTAAATCTTTTAATTGGAATATTATTCCTGGTTATGTCACTCTTAGTTACACTTTCCCCGCCAACTTCCTTCAAATCTCAAAAAAAAGTTGAAGAAATCACAAACTGGCAGTTCTTAGCAGAAAATATGTAGCAGCCCACATGCTGCTAAACCAAGAAGTTTCGCCACGCAAGCTCCATTACTCTAACTATTGCGGCGACACAAGAGATAATACTATGATTTTGTTGTTCTCTTTTTACTGCTGAAAATCTCAATGCAATTGCTTCGCAAACGACATAATTGAAACACAGCAGGAAGCGCTATTATCAGCGGCATGTTGTGTTGCATATAGCACGACTTGTGTGGCATGCAGCCGCGCAGCTGTGTGTCAATGCAAGCAGTGAGTGGTATTCACAGTTATATTATATTCTTGCTTAACGTTTATGCAACTCTCATACCCACAATATGTATTTGTATGAATATGTGAGGAAGATTAGGTGCTTACCATATATACATATATATAGTATATATAATATATTAGGGAGTTTCAAAAAAAAAATTTTTTTTTCGTTTGATACTCTGAAAAACAGGATCCTAGACACCTCTAGGGTAGCCTCTCCAAGAATGAGTTTTTAATGGTAACGGGAAGGTCCTCCTACTTACAGTTTTCTATTTTTTCTTATTATCATGTAGAAAAAATTATATATCGCTTCCAACTACTTGAAAAAATATCTTGTTCCTTAGGTTTTATAGGAAATTGAATGCTCTACAAAAAAGGTGCCCACAATTTTTTCGTAAGGACAACCGTTTAAAAGATATTAGCAGTTAAAGATTGATTATTTTTTTGAAAATTTTTTATTTATTACGAATTTTATAACTCAATGAAAACAATCATTATGAATGGTGAAACTCATAGGTTTTTGGAGAGGTTTTCTGAGAGGTTCCTAGGAACCTATTTTTCGAAGTACCAAATGAAAAAGAAAATTTTTTTTTTTTTTTTTTTTTTTTTTTTTGATTCACCCTAATATGCATTGATGTTTGACGATGAATATCTCGTAAACGCTTAACTTAATCGAAAAATCATATACGACCATTTTTATAGAGCAGTAAATTTCCGACAAAACTATGAGCTTTATTATTCATAATGATTTTTTTTCATTGAGTTATAAAATTCATAAGAAAAAAAAATTCCTACAAATAATCAAACTTTAAACATTAATATCTTTTAAACGGTTGGGTTTACGAAAAAATCGTAGGAGACCTTTTTTGTAGAGCATTCAATTTTCTACAAAATGTAAGGAACAAAATATTTTTTTCAAGTTGCTGGAAGCGAGATATAAATTTTTCTATCTGATAATAAGAAACATAGAAAACTGTAAGTAGGAAGATCTTCCTGTTACAATTAAAAACTCATGCTTGGAGAGGCTACCCTGGAGGTGTCTAGGAACCCATTTTTCAGAGTATCAAACGAAAAAAAGAAAAACCTTACAAAAAAATTTTTTTTTTTGTTTTTGAATCACCCTAATATATATAGTACATAGTACCACTATGTGGCTCCCGTTTACCGCACACTGTCAAATGCTGGCTAAATCGCAATAATGCTGCATGGTAAAATTCGCATTTATTTATTTTTAATTTAACCACACCCCCTCACATCTGTCTGCCCGTAATGCTCGCGTCCTTAGCTCAACCAACACTTTTCACTGCATTGCTCAATATTTACATATTATTTGTTATTTTCCATTTAAACACACATACGCACGCACGCACTGCTTTAGTCACTCATTAATTTTCCAGTCAAATGGTGATTACTTTCAATTAGTCTCATACTAATTGTTTACATTCAATTACAATTCACCAACTACACTATTGACTATTTATAAATGTATTGGCATTTTAATTTGTTTGTTCGCGTTTTGTGATTTCGTTGTTATTGGCGCTCTTGACAATCGGCTGTTGTTGTGGTTGCTACTGTTTTTACTAACTGTTATTTGTTATTTTGGGATTTGTAATCCCATGAAAGCGATCGTTTTTAGCACCACTGTCTATAAGCTTGCACTTGCATAGGTGAGTGTATGTGTGCGAGTGTTTATTAGTTGGTGTTCGTGAGCAATTTGTTTTTGGTGAATTGGTGGATTTTGAATGGTCACTTTACGGGACTTAATTACGCTGTGATTAATCAAATTTTATAGGTTATTGTTTGGTAAAACATAATAAAAAACTTGTAAACAAAACTTACAATACCATAATAATATAATACCCTTCGCAGCTGTATGTTTTAAGGCATAGACGGGTATAAAAAGATATTTTTCGAGTTTTCCGCGGCCAGTTTGTATGACAGTCATATGCTATAGTTATCCGATCTGAACAATTTCTTCAGCGACTATACCGTCGCCTTTAATAATAATCCATACCGAATTTTGTGAAGATATCTCATCAAATAAAAAAGCTTTCGATACAAGGACTTGAGTTTGAGCGGCCAGTTTGTATGACAGTCATGTGCTATAGTTTTCCGATCTGAACGATTTCTTCGGAGTTTATAGCATTGTCTTAAGTAATAATTTATAACAAATTTCGCCACGATATCTCACCAAATAAAAAAGTTGTTCAAACAAGGACTTGAGTTTGATTGTTCAGTTTGTATGACAGCTATATGCTATAGTTGTCCGATATCGACGATTACGACAAATCGGCAACCTCTTAGTGAGAAAAAAAGGATGCACAATTTTACAACGATAGCTCAAAAATTTACAAACAGACCGACCGTCATGGCTAAATCGACTCGCCAGCATCGAGCTCGTCACACTGATGATACTTCATAAGGTCTCCGACGTTTCCTTTTAAGTGTTACAAACTTCGTGGTATACTTAATATACCTTGACCAGGACATAAAAATACAATTACCTTGCTGACACAATCATACAAAGTATTGAGAATAACGACTCGAGAAAGTCTTTGTTAATGTCGTATGTTTTCCTCTTTACCAACGCATGATTAACATGTCGACGATTATGACTGAGCAGATCATCCCGTATTATCGACGTACCAAGACCTTCGATATCCCGGCGTCATCCACTGCTTCAAGTAGTCTTTCTAGTCTAACTGTCTTGTGCCTGGGAACTCAAAGTTATGTTCACTGACTTTCTCACTGAAAGCCTAATTGCCGTTTATTTTTTCAACACACAAAATACACTATCCTGCCCGAAAACAGAAGATCAATTGAGGCTATTAGTTATGTTAATATTTGCGGTCGTGAACAATACCGGTCTTGATGTAGCAATTGATCTTCAGAAGTTTGGAACATTTTCGCTCTTTACAAGTCTTCGCATCTTTTTGACTTCTGTGGAAGACTCTCGGGAAAGAATGTGATAATTATAATGTCTTGTGGCCATTAATGGCCAGCTAAACAGCTCTCAGACTGATATTATTGAAGATGAAGTATTAAGTAGCGCAATTCATATTTTTCGCGCAAGTTCTGTGTTGATAACCCGATAAAATAACCAATAAAATAACCGATAAAAACGCACGACAACTATAAAGTTCTGTAAGTCAGTAGATATTTGACCAATAAAGGTATCAATCGTTATTACTTAGAAGAAATAAAGTATTTATTGAAAGCTCGGTAGAATATATATTTTTATGCTTGTAGAACTTCATCGCAACCTCAACATTATACGAAGATGTTCTACTATATTTGATAGATTTCTGCTTGAAAAACATAATAATTACATACATATGTATTTGTACAACAGGTTTTTTTTGCTGAAAGACTGACTTTTTTCATATTATTATTTAGATATTGGAAGCACTAGTTTCTCAGTCTATGGATTTCTTGTTTTAACTCTAACTAAAAGTAGCGGTCTACAATTGTTTATATCAAAGCCGCTAACTCACATTTTATGCATTAGCAACTTTATGTCAAACTTTTATATGAATATTATCATGCTACACCGTCTGTTCTACTTAGGATCTCCGCTTTTTGAGAATATTGAGAGTTCAACGTATACTATGTAGGCACGAATAGCAGGCGAAATATGCGAGTATTGCGTAAGCTTTCCAACTAATCATGAATGTTGTCTATTCAACAAACTTTGTACAATGGCGAATCGAACAAACATAGCATAAATTGATTGATGAAATCAAACAGAGAAAGATGGAATGCGATTATACTTTACTCCTATACGCGCTGGTATTGAATTGAGCTGAATAACTTTTCTATTACTTACACATTTTAATTTTCGTATTGACGATTAACCTCAATTGGTTCTCAACAAAGTGGCGCATATATATATACATATATATAAATCTACTGAGTTTAGCAAAAAAGCAACCAAAACTTTCAAACTCCAACTATAAGTGAATGTCTAACTTTTAACTCTGACGAAAACAACTTAACTACCAACATAACATACATAATAAATATGCTGAGCGGCATTGAATGTGAATAACAATAACCCGCCTCAAGAACAACAAATGGCGGGAGCCGATAGATTACCGGACCAGTTAGTCAAATACGGCGACAAGGAACTGACAAGGTGCCTGCATCAGCTTCTTTGCAAGATATAGTCGGATAGAGGCATGGACGATGACAACATCTGATGAGTCGACGTTATGAGTTTTCGAGAAAAAGGTTCTACAAAAGACTCTTGGTCCTTTCCGCTTTGTCAACGGCGAATCTAGCAGTCGATGGAACGCTGTACGAGATATACGACGACATTGACATAATGCAACTAATTAGAAGGCTGCGGCTACGTTGGCTCGGTAATTTCGTCCGAATGGATGAAAGCACACCACCTCCGAAAATGTTTGAGGCAATTCTCGGCGGAGGAAGCAGAGAAATAGGAAGACCCTTACTCCGTTGGAAAGTCCAGGTGGAGAAGGACCTGGCTAAACTTGGAATATCGAATTGGAAGGGCGATTGGCGTGATGTTGTGAACATCTGCTTCCTTCTTTCAGTTATTCCAAAAGTTTATGTTTAAAAAAATTAGTCTAAAAACTAACCGTGTTGTCTTTTTATATAAAAAATTGCAAGAGAGCAGCTTATTTCATCACGCTCACAAAGCCATAAATGCAAAATAATCGGTTATGCCTAAGGACCCTACTCCAATTTCAATTTCGTCACAGCACAGGTGTCAATGGTTGCATTTATGACCCTTCACACTTCCTTTTAGCGCTTACGCATGTATAATTTGAGCACACATACACTTATACCATATATGCAAAAACACCAATATATTGATCATATTGTATTTATTAGACATGTTTGTTATTGTGTTTCCCACTTTCTGCTGCCTTTCCAACTGCCATAAACACCCTCACATTTTCATAAATAATCTTCACTTGTCTAAAATTTGACTTTCCACACACACACATGCGCACTAACAGCTACGCAAATCAGCATAATAAGAAAACAAGTGAATTGAAAACAAGTTGTAAAATATTTATGAATATTTTGCAGCAGGAAATCGGCGCTCGCATGAGCTGACGGCAGTGGGCAGCGCAGTAGTGAGATTTTGTTTAGTTGATTTGCTGTTTGCCACGTGGGCGATTTACATAAACAGGCGCAAATTGAAGATATTACATAATAACCTGTGAGTTTTTGGGAATATCAATATAAAGAAAGTTAAGTGTTTATTCAGCTTTTCAGCTTTAATAAAAACAAATACGGAAAAAATTCTTCGAAAATTGCAAAAAACCCTTAAAAAATTTCGTAAATATAATTATATTGTCAAATAAAGAAGTATCCCATACTTGATTTTGATCGGTCTATTTGTATGAAAGCCATATTCTATAGAGTTCAATATCGGCGTCTCCGAAAAAAAAAACAGTTTTTTGTGGAAAAAAGGGCGTAAGGAATATATTCGATCGATATCTCATACACTGAGGGACTATTTCGCGTATATACAGACGGACATAACTAAATGGACTTAACTGGCCAAGCTGATAATCTATTCAATATATGAATATATTTTATATGGAGTATAAAAAGACAAATAAAGCAATTTAGGAATAATATCAGTTTTTCTTTTCCACCACAATCAGCCTTACTTTGAGGTATACATCCCATTCCTTGGCTATAGTGGCTTTGCATAGTTCGACCGATCTCTCATCGCCGTAAGCAATCATTTTGATTTCCCGTTGGTACCAGCTGGGCTCTGTGCATGTTGTTGGTGGGCCCGTATTGCTTAGTAGCACTTCCATCTCCAGTTCCAGTGAGGTTTCTCCTTCTATATCTACCTCACCCAGCACAGCAATGACAATTCGTCACGTCCTTGTCTTCGGCGGTTTGGCTGACGGCTTAACCTCTTCAGCAGACCTCTGTCGCTTGACTGACACTATTGGTGGTTAAACCGCTTTCGCACAATCAATAAATTCTTGGAGCTCCTTCGCAAGTTCTTCATTGGTTGGCTGTTACAGGTGTACCTTACGCAGCAGTTAAGCAGCACGGCGCTTCTTCTCATACTTTGCCATTTTGAGATCTTCGATTATAAAAATAGACCATTTACAGACACATTTGGCATCTCCAACCCATGCCTGCTTAGTAGTCATACTTTGTCTACTGGATTTTGTTCCGGCTGCCGCTAGTGCTGTTGCCTTCCGTGAGCTAAACGTAGCGTGAACTCCGTTGATTATGCCAGCCCTTGCATCTAGACCAAGCTTCGCTCCTGCCTTTGTGATTGATATTTCCGAGCTCATGACAAGCGCTGTTTTCATTTTGGAACTAGTACCACCCGACTTTTTTAGTGTTAGATGCGGACACTCTTAATTTCTTTTCACTGTTGTTCTGGTTCATATTTTGGGCCCAATGCTATGCTGTAAAAGAGCAACGAATATTTAGATATAGAGTCAGACCTTAACTATATACCTTCCAACTTGAACAGAGGTAAACTTATATCAGCACGTCCCTACCTTTGTCGAAATACTTTTGTATGTATTACCAGTCGACATCTTCGGGGAGGGTTTACCTAAGAATTTTCACCAATCCAACAAAAAGTTTGCCTAGACCTCTTTTTAGACTGTGTGGATCCAAATTTTCATAAATAGAAAACAGTTAATTCATTCGTGAAAGACCTTGTCTGACCAAAATGATGTTAAGGTCGGTTCCAATCGATGAAAAAAAGTATGGAAAAGGTCTTTGCCAGTCCATAAAGTTCCGTGAATCCAAGCGTTCCGTTACTTAATGAAAAAATCTTATTGAAAGGCTACCGAACAAAGTCTATTGACATACTTAAATTATAACAAAAATAGTTATTTTAGTTTGCTGGGACCAACTTATTCAATGTGATATAAAAATTTTAACTAGAGCTCGAGGAAATAGTCAAAAGCCAAATTTATCTTTCATAATTGACGACATTTTTTCACATTTCCAGTTTTCTAGAGAACCCTCAGTTTTCAAAGAATGTTGTTAGTATCATTCACAGAGTGAAACACAAAGAAATCTTTAATCTGCTAATCGAGTATTAAAAATCTGTGAAATTAGTTCAAAATCTCGTCCCCAGATATCTCTATAACCTTTTAGCACTCTTTATATAGAAATTTCCTACAGTGTTTTAGTACCCATACCCAATCTTCGAAGATATAGAATACTGTCAATACATATACAAACTTTTAATTCGCATTTGCAAGTTATACTTTCAACTATTTGTTTTCTGTACAAATTTCCGAAATGGAAAATGCGTCGCAGCGTGTTGACAGCTCGCAAATATAGTTATCGCAACTAATACAATATCTTTCACTACGCGAGCATGTTTGTACTTTGATGCGCCGATAAGTATGACAGCGTAGTAAGCATGACACCTAAAAATAGATGACACAGGTGAAAAGTCAATTCAATAACAAAATAAAACACTTGGCCCATGTATCGCAGGGATACGGATATGAAAACATACATATAAGCCCTTATGAGTTGGCAAGTGTGTGGCATCCGATTTCTTCAGGAATACTCCATGCACGTATCACTGCCAGTATTTGCTAGTTAAATGCCTAAGGTTAGGTTAAGTTTGATGGCTGGTCCAGAGATCGCACTTATACTCACGCACTGTTACTGCAAATCTGCTACTATTACTGCTAGTCTCTCGAAATTTGTGCTTAATTTTTTGCAATAGAGCACAGAATTTCTTATCTCGGAACTGTTATTGAAGTCTGTAACCGTACCAAGAGTAAATGGATGATTTTTGTCATATATTTGCTCTTTTATGACGCTTTCGACTCGCTGCTACCGAAACGGAGACTCTCTCTCTCTCTCTGAGACTTATTAGAATATACTGTTACTGAAGCAGAATATCTATTGAATCGTCGATGATTCGGATGACAATTAAATTTTAATTATTATAGACATCCTTCTTATCGAACCATTATCTTAAATGTTTGGAAGAGTTCAACCTTAAGTCTGAACCAACTGTAAAGGAACGACTCTTGACATCATTTAATAATTTAGACAACTAAAGTTGAAATTTTATTATTCCCGACACTTTCCCGTATGCCTCAATCGGTGAACTCTTTTTATATCCTGAACAGGGAATATTAAGTTTCAGCTTGGCGAGTTGAGTTGATTTACTCACATCCAATTATTCGTCCGTCATTAAAAAAGCGAACTATTCCTCAGTTTTTGCTGTTCAGAACCGGATTTACCGGACCACTTTAGCATATATGTAGCTGCCATACAAACTAAACGATTACAATTAAATTCATGTAAAAAAAAAACTCTTGTAAGAAAAACTTTTTTATTTGTGTAGGGAATTCTAGCTTCGGTACAACCGAAACTAATGTTTTTTTGTTTATTATCAACAGACTCTTTGCAGGAAAGTTTTTTATACCTGCCCATACAATCCTCCCTTTGGAAAAACCTTTCTTACCTTATACTGGGAAATGAATTGAATATGGAAAAACTTGGCATTGGAAAGCCTGTCAATGCTACCTTTATGCCAATAACAGGCAACAACAAGCAGAAACAGAGAAATTGCAGATACAGATAAGAAATGAAATACAATAAATAATAGCTGTAAACACCAAAAGTAGAACAGTGTCATAAATAATATTCTACAACGTAGTATTGAATGCGAGCGTGTGCGGGAGCAAAATATGGTGTATGTAGAAAAAACAAAGGCAAGTGAGAAGTACGCATATTATACCTGTATACGTACGCACATATGTATGTATATTATTACGGAATTACGGGTAGGTGCGAATATGAATGAAGAGGATATTTTCATATTTTTATCGTAAATTTTACAAGCTCTGTTGACAAGTGTCGCTGTTACAAGTCAACCAAATATTGTATAGTAAATGCTCAACGGTTGAAATTTTTCGATACTCTTACGCGAAAAGAGAGTCTTCGTAATAATTCTTCATTTTTATCAAAATAGTACAAAAATATCCTGTAGATTTTTTGCTAATTTACTACACACTCTTCTCTTCAATATTTACATGCGTCATTAGCTCTGCCTATCAACACTGTTCGTAATAAAGCTGTTGCCAAATAATAATAGTAAATGGTGATCCATTACGGAGTTTCCTACTTTTTTAAACAAAAAACGTCACCACTTCTAATATCATCTATTTTTTAGAATTTATCCCTTTCAAATGTTGGCTGCGGCTACCTCACAGATATTACATCATTGAGTTCAATTTTCGATCACTCGTTCGAGCTTTTCGACTGGTAGCTGGCGAATGACACGCATGATCTTTTGCTTCAAGGCCTGAAGGCAAGCCCTGCCTAGCCAGTGCTTAAGTGCATCTTTCACTGCGATGTGATGTATTATTAATCAAAACCATTTCTTCGGAAAAGCATTATTTCCTTAGACAATACCTCATATCAAATATCGTGAAGATATCTAACCAAATAAAAAAGTTTTCCTCATAAAGGTGGTTGTATAGGCTAGATGTAAACAAAGGTTGTGGACTTGGATAAATGTAAACAGAAGATCATTGAGAGTGTTTGTTTTTCTAATAATGGTGAATAATTAATTATAACTAACAAGCCTGCGTACCTGACTTTAATTATGGCAAGTTGCAAAATATTGACTGGGATCCAGATCTGGAGAATACGGTGGATTGCGTCATTAAAATTATTCCATGTGTATCCCAAAATGCAGACACCATAACCTTACCAGCCGACTGTCGCATTTTTTCATGTTTTGGAGTGGTTTCATCGTGCGCAGTCCACTTGTACGACTGTCAGTTGAACTTCAGAGTGAAATGATAGAGTCATGTTTCATTGATTGTCATACATACTATATTGAGGAGAATCGAAGCTTGCGGCGTTTCTTGGTAAAGGAGTACACTGTAGGAAACTTGCAATGAGGTAATGTTGTAAGCTTCCACAAGTGCTGGTTGCTGACCAATGCTTGTTGAGCTAGCACGAAACCCAGACATTCAGCGCCCGAGTGCGCGAAGACAGGTGAATCCCTGCTATTTCCCATCTGAATGGAATTCTGGTACGAATGTCCCTTTTATTTCTTACAAGCCAAGCAATGCCACCATGAGTACCCCGCATTTATGACATTAAGACAAAAATTGATGATAATCTTTTTTGCATACAAAAGATTAACACTTCATTTAAATACATATACAGGTATACCCTGAATAATAGTACAAATTGATGAATTGATGAACGATGATTTTGAAATCGGAATGTATTCAAAAAAAATTATTCCAATTTAGTTACGATTGGAAGACTCAATAAATTGATGTTTTCTTCTCCGATGTGTAAGGGGTCACATTATCGTGGTAAAGAGTGATCTTCGGCGGTTTTGCTGGGTTCTTGAAAGACAACTGGAAACAAATTTCTTGTATACCACTCTGAATTTACTGTTATGCGTTGTTCTAATGGGATGCATGCGACATGTTCAGATTTTCAAACAAAAAAAACAAAAACAGGTAATCATTTGTTTGGAAGTTTTTCGTGATCGAAAAGCTTTTGTTAAATTTAGCTCATCATGTTCTTGTTTCAATCTCACGGTTGAACTTTTGTAGCAATATCACTTTGCGCACAGAATCAATCGTTTTTGGAACAACAATTGATTTTGGGCGATCTTCACAAAATTCATTTTTGAGTGATCTACGATCTCGATTGTATTCACCATACCATCGGCAATCACTGTTCCTTTATGGAGCTCATCGATACACAGTTGCTGAGTTAAACCACGTTGAAAGTGGTAAAAAATAATAGTGCGAAATTTTTTTTTTTTTTTTTTCATTTTTGACCGAGATAAATATTTTAAGTTACTGTAAACAACAGAAATACCGCTCGTATGTCAAAAAAATTATGAGTATGTACAACATCAAAAATGCCAAATCCTGAAATAAAAAAGGCGTCGCCCATTTATCATATGACCAATATCCGCGGCATCAGCAATTCCTTTTGCGCCTTTAAGTATATACTTATTGACTGTTTACCTTTTTCAATTGAAATGTGTACTAAAATTGGTCCTTGCGGACTATTACAACTACGCCTGCGGTTTCTTTTCGAATGATTTACTGCTTTGACATTTGAGCAATACTTTAATATTTATGACCAGAACGATTGTGTGAAAACCGCGTGGCAATGGTGTGAAAGTTCAGGTGGCTAAAAGTTATGATTTTTTGCTTATGTAAGGTAAATAAAATTTATTGAATGCGTAGGCCTGACACTCTTTCGGTTGTGAGTTCAAATCACATGCAGGGAAACTTTAAAAGTTTACATATTTTATCACAAAGTCGAACGTTTCCTTGGCAACATCTAGCAAAGGTGTAAAAGTTTAACAAACTTGAAAATTGTGTCAACACCTTCAATTATTGCGTAGTTATTTTTTTCGTACGACGAAACGTATTAGAGAGAGGCAACCGTGAATTACTCTGTATATATATCAAACCTTATATATAGTATATCAAACTAAATCCCTCAGGAATAATCTTTTCAGTACCCCCATCGACAATGTGAAATTTAATGAAATTGGGACAATAAAAGTACTTCGCACAAATGCACGTACGTTCTTTGAGGTATACCATTTCAAGCCTCAAAATTATCAAAATCAAACCATATCTGTTCAAGTCCCCAGTTACAAAAGATGTTCACCTCAGTGCCTATGCTGACCACAACACGTGCGGGAGAGCATAGATACTACGATTTGAAGAGGGAAGTGAGCCGATTTGCAGATAAAAAAGAGAGAGGCCGAAATGCATAAGTACGAAGAGCTTGACAATAACCTCGGGAGATGGTGAACTCGATTTCCCAATCGATGACGATGGAGCGGTGCTTGATGGATTTTCGGCCGAGCTATTCAAATGCAGCGGGCGAAGGGTTGATAAAGAGCATGCATCAGCTTCTTTATATATTGGAATTCTTGTATGCTTTGCCCAGTCCACTAAAAGGGAAATCTCACAATCAGCACCAACTACCCTAGCATAAATCTCCTCAACAACGCATATAAGGTTCTATCGAGAGAGCTGAATTTGGTAT
The DNA here is from genome assembly GCF_001853355.1 of Bactrocera latifrons. Taxonomy (NCBI): domain Eukaryota; kingdom Metazoa; phylum Arthropoda; class Insecta; order Diptera; family Tephritidae; genus Bactrocera; species Bactrocera latifrons. The sequence continues at coordinate 180,891 of NW_017536941.1, read as the reverse complement.
CCCCGCAAAAACTAATACGGCTGTGTAAATTGACGTTGAGCAATACCAAACGAAGTTTCAGACAAGGCGACTCCCTATCGTCTGATATGACCAAAATAAGATAAAAAAAGAACAAATGACTTATTAAATAGGTTCAGGAAAAACATATATACGTATAGAAAGGCATTATAACGGGTCCTTGGCCACATGAATGGGAATGTCTCATAACAACAATTGCCGTAACTTCAAACTTTATAGGAGTAGGGAGACGATTTTACACTTCCTGTGCGAGTCCCAAGTTCTATCGCATTCTTGATGTCGAACTCTTAGAACCCTTGAGGTATCAAAGCTTAAATGTCTGTCTACAAGATACATAACGGATATAAGTAATTTCATTGAGGACATCAAATGGAGATATCGATCTGAGACTTCAAACCTTTTTTTTTTATTCCAAGAAGTTTCCCGTTTGTCTGCCGATATTGGATATTACTGCCATATAAATTGTACGTTCGAGACCAAGTCTTTGTATGGAAAACTGACGAGATATCTTAAAGAAATTTGGCGGGAGGTATCATCTAAGGCAAAGCTACAATCTTCGAAGAAATTATTCAGACCGGATCACTATAGCATAAAGCTGTCATGTAGACTAGTACTAGATTGCCATCCAATAAGCTGTACCCGTTTTACGGTTAAATTTCATGAAAATATTCCCAAATCAAGTTGCACAACATCTTTCAGATGTTAAAGTTTTCCCTTAGGCGAGAAAACTATTACACTTTCTATCGAATATATTGCGGTAGTTTTTGAACACACTGTTGCCAACATTTATTTCCAACCCCCGAAACAGTTGTTAAGTGAATTTCCGGAGGAGCCTTCAAATCTTGTAGCGATTTACGTTTAGTGGCTTTAATTGACTCAAAACGGTGTCCGCGGAACGGTCATTTGAGTTTGCTGAATAGCCAGAGGTCACATAGATCTAAATCAGGCGAATACGGTGGTTGCGACACAATATTTTTTGAAACTTTGGCGAAAAGCTCACGCAGAATCAACTCAGTATGCATCAGTGTATTGTTTCGACCTCTTTCTACGAATAGCTTTGTGCAAACGACGCATAACATTCAAGAAGTATAGCTTATTGGCAATTTGGCCGTTCGGAAAGAAGTCTAAGTGCACACCTCGATAATCGAAGAAAACTGTCAAAATATTTTTAACCTACTTTGACGTGATTTTTTCGGCTTCGGCCTTTACCATGGCGGCCAATTGATCTTCTGTTTACCGGTCGTAAGTATAGATCCAAGACTCATGACCAGTATTAATACATATCATATCATCCTGATACTCGTATTCGTAAAGCATTGTTTCACAGACGTTGACGTGACGTTGTTTTCCGAAAAAATTTAGTGATCTTGGAACCAATCTTTCACTTTTATTCCAAAAATGCCGGTAAGATCTATGACTGTTAAATCGTCGATGCTCAAGCATCAATTCCTTTGTTGTATTGACTTGTTGATCATCAGTGGATGTTGATGTTGATGGTTATGATGGAGGTAGTTCGTCGTCGATGCTTTCTCGACCGTCTTTGAATGATTTAACATCGAAGGTCTTTTCCAACATTCTGAACGTTTCCGCAGCACAAATTTGATTCCACACACAAAATTTAATGGAACTTTCCTATTGAATAGCCCAATATAATGGTTACCGTCCGTGTGGTTGTTTTTATATCGCATTTTTCGATTTACTACGTCATCTCAACAGAGCAACTCGTTTGACCTTTCTGCGTAATCACTGCAACTGCAGTCACCTCAATAGCAACAAAGGATTTCTTGATGACTTTTGGTTAATAAAAGCGACATTTCCTCTCCTTTGAGATTAGATGGAATTTCGTCTTGACTTTCTATTTCAATGCAATCGTATTCCAACTGTGAAAATAAATGTGCAGGCGAACTGAATAAATGCATTTCATTTTACAACAAATACAAATAATACTAGTCGCCTGTCGTTGACAAATCTGTGTGTGTGTGTGTGTGTGGGAATGGAATGCAGGTGTGGGCCGAAAGCAGAAAGCACAAGAATCCGAAATTGGATGCTGAAACCTAATTTCTATGCTTCAAATGGCAAACTACATTAAGTAAATAAATTGGTGAAGTTTTTTGTATACGAAGAAGTGCAACAGAAATATTGTAATATAAACAAACCAAAAAACAAAAAATTTTATGGAACGTGTAATGAAAACAGTAAGTATGAAATGTAAACATAGAGAAAATGTGTGACAAGAATTAAGAAAAAAATGTAGTGAAGAATTACTACATATACAAGGATTAAGAAAAATGTAGTGGAAAATATGTAGTAATTTTACTACTTAATTTTACTAATTGGAAAATATGTAGTAATTTTACTACTTAATTTTACTAATTACTACATATTTTCCACTACATTTTTTAGTGAACTACATAATATAGTGAAAAATATTGAAGATTAAAAGCACGTAGAAAGCAAATGAGAGGGAGTATTTCAAAAGGTGTTTCAATAGAATGCTACAAAAGTAGACCGATAGGGACAATAAACGACGCCATAATTTTCCCCGCCCGCCCTTTTAGCATTTCAATGAGACGAAATTATTAAAATTTACTATTGAAATTAGAGTGAGTGGCCTAAGTCTTGTCAGATCAACAATTGAGCGTCAAGTGAACCCACAGGCACAGTACAAATTATTCCCGTCCCAGTGAATTAAAGAAGTGTCCGTGTGGCAAGAATATAGCTGGAATTGAATTGAGGAAGACCGAAATCGGCCTCTCACACGTCATTTTCAAGCGTTCAACACCACTGTGACATCGTTGTGATGAATTTTACGAAAAGATCTTGGCCTACATCCTTACAAGATTAAATTGACGCAAGAACTGCATGTTCGTGAATTGGACTGACCAACAACTTGAATACGAGTATGATCCGGATTTTCATCGAAAAAGCATCTTCAGCGATGACGCTCATTTCTGTCTGAATGACTTCGTCAATAAGGGTTCAGCATCTGGGCTTCTATAAGCGTTTGAGGTTCTGTGATCGACAGTTCCAACGACGGCTGATCAAATCGTGAAAAAAGTACAGAAACGGGCTCCTTCTGTAGTCATCCACACAGAGCAGAAGTAAACGATTATAATTCAGTCTTTCAGGCCGAAATTGTGGGTATACAAAAGTTGCAAATGGGCTTTTGCTCTAACCCACAACCTTGTAGAGGATATCTATACGACAATTAAGGCTATACGTAGGACCAGGTTTGGTTATGCAAGCAGACAATATCTAGACTTTTAGGTCTTAAAACACCAGCAACACAGAACACACCAAACGGTTACAAATTAGATTTTACTTCTAAGCAAAAGCGAACTTAGTAATATTCGATGGGTCACTACAGATTGCCTAACCTGATTCCATCTTAATCAGGAATCACGATTCATTGGCGTGCAGAGCATGCGCAAGGGATAAAGAGATGCTGGAGCATTATTTATGGGAATACCCAGCCGTCAGCCGGATGAGACCAAATTAAGAGCCTTTGGGCAGATCGTGTGGAAAGCATCGTTTTTTTTTTTTGCAGCAAATATACTGAGTTGTTGGTTAAGACTTTGTTTATTTACCACCTGGCAACACAATGGACTAATGATGGCCTAAGTGCGGCTGCTTGCGGCCTGGCGCCCATGCGTCTCCCTTTGTACTCAACCAACAAATGAACAAATTCAGATTAACTTACTTTAGTCTTCAACCTTTGGCCAGATATAAGGTTATAATTGAACGACTGATAAATCGACTATCGTGGGATAGGTCAAACATCTCATGCCACTTAAAAGAATTTTAGTAAATGATCTACAAAAACAGAATTTGCAGAGTTAAAAAGTTTCATGGAACGGATTAGGAAAGTTTCTGATATATTCTGTATAGGAAAAAAAGAGAGAAATTGGAGAGAGTATAGCTTTAAACTTCCGTCCAAAGATTGTACTCTTTGTAACTCCAATTTGTATACATTTAGTAGTATTATTCTCTGTCCTAAAACTATTCAGAATTATTTTCATGATGAATACGATTTTTTGTATTTTCAGGACTAACATATCCGATATAAAAACATAATACAAATTAGAAGAAGCGAAAGAAACTAGGGAGAATATAAGGTTAGGCATCTGTCCGATCGTAAGATCTCAGATCAGGAATGAAAGTTACGTCAGTAAATTAAGGTCTATCTTTGAACCGATTTACGGAACGAACATGTCGAAAACGTGCTTTTGAAGCAGAAAATATGAAGATATTTATAAAAATTGTTAAACTTATTGTAATCGGTTCCCAAACTTTTGAAGCGTTTTCCTGAAAAATAAATATGTTTTTCATTTAGTAATCGATTGATAATAATTTAAATTTTTAAACCCACTCTGCAGCTTACATTTTTTCATAATAACGACTTTTTTTGGGAAACCGCTATTTTAACTAAAATCAATATTTTGAATAGTCTTTCGGTCATTTATCTTTAGAAACACTAAACATTTCTGGTTTTCTGGATTTTATAGGCAACAGTTTTAAACAGAAAAGTCTTCCTCACCACCAGCGATCTTTTTTCGCAAGTAATCTTGTCGTTCTACTTAGGTATGAAGAGCCACTATGGCCACCAAAGGGGGCAGGTTTGTACTGCACAAGCGATTGCCATGCCCTTAGTAAGACTATCTTCGTGATTTATGCCTCTAATCAATGTGCACCTCGCGAATTATAATCCATAAAGATGGAAACTCTGTAAAATATATTTATAATAATGATCGGCATGACGAGCTGAGTCGATTTATATATGACCGTCCGGCCGTACTGTATATACGTGAGATAGTCTCACATTATTTTTGATGTCAATCTGAAATTTTGTCTACGTTCTTTTCTTCTAAAGAAGCTGCTCATTTGTCAGAGTCACCAATATCGGACCACTACAGCATCTAATTGCCATACAACCCACCAGATCGAACTCAAGTCCTTGTATGGAAAACTTTTTCTTTTGACAAAGTATTTTCACCAAATTTGGCATGAGTTATAATCTCAGATATTGCTACAATGTGCGATGAAATTGTTTTTTTTTTTTTTTGGTTTTATTTATTATTATATTATTTCAAGGTAAAAAGAACATCTATAGCTAGTAATTCGGAACATCCGCTAACCTAACTTCCCCAGTATACAAATTATTAAAAACAAATGAGATTTGATGAATTTTAATGTAGTTGACGTCAGATTTAAAAGGAAATGAATGCGCACACGTAGATATATTTATAACTCAAGCATGTCAGCAAGCCAATAACGAACGGTATTTACAAGTGGTTACAGGAAAGGAACTCATCAACCTACACACCTATGCACGCTACAGCAAAATCGCACAGACGGATGCGTGTGTAGGCAGGTACAATCTAAACCAACTTTAAATAATAAACATTTTAATAAAATTTAAAAAAATAATAAAACACAAAAGGAATTGTAATAGGAAAATAAAAGCTTCCTTTTCATTTGCCTTTGAGGTCAAGTGTCGGCAGAAAGCACAATGCCATAGAAATCAGTAGCTGCCCATAGAACAATATGAATGTATTATACACAAACAAACAAACAAACAAAGCTAATCAAATATTTCGCTCTGAGCACTTCAAGCGCCAACCAAGATAAAAAGTTGGCGGAACAAGCATCAGAGGGGGGTTACAGTAAGAATTTTTAAGTGACTTGCTTAATAGCATGAGTTTGCAGAGTGGAGAACATGAAAGTCAAGCTTTGGACAGCCGGTTTGTTTATGAGATAACTCGTAGGGACACAGGCAACGCAAATATAACAACAAAATACTTTAATATAATTTCCTTGAATATTCTGTATTTAGTTGTTGTTGTTGTTGTTATTTTTTATTTATTTATTTATTTTTTTTTTTTTTCATTGTTCTTCCTGTGATGCTAAACAGTCACAGTCAAATGTCACAGTGGCCACTCAAGATGATAATGGAGATAAGTTACGCTGCTGTATTTGTGCTGCTTTTGATCTTGGCCATTTTAATGAAAACTGCTCGAATATTCTAAAACATGCGCCTGCATACACACGCTTATGTCCCGTAGTGCTCAAGGTCAAGCCACAAATGCAAAGTGAGTGACAGCACAAGTGGCAATAAAACCAAAATTAAAACATGAACAAGTAGGGAAGGGGCTAAGTTCGGGTGTAACCGAACAGTGATCATTTACTCACGTTCTCATTTAACTAGAAAGGATCAAAAATGAGGAAATCCCTTGGGTCTTTTCAAAACAGCAGAACAAAACACCTTCAATCGGGAGTTTGGAATTCTTAATAATTTTCTTTTATAAGGTATATTCTGAACCGATTTTGATGACATATCATTTTCTGACATATCATTGGCAGAAATATTGTAGAGGCTATCTGAAATCCCTTCAGTTTAATCCAGGTATAAAATCAAGGAAATATTACAAAATTCACTTACCGCATTTTCCAAGAGGAATGAAGCCCTTAACTTCCATATACCTAATATAAATAAAGAGTGATCTAATTCGAAAATCCCTACTTCTTTAAAGAAAGAACACAGAAACTTAAAATTTAAAGGGAAATCTTTATTATCATTCGAAAGAACATTTTTTAGGAATTTTTTTTTTTTGACAATGTTCTCTTCAAATATTGGGCGCGGCTCCGTCTCAGATGGTATATCCGTTGAGTCCAATTTTCAAAGATTCGTTCGAGCATTTCGACGTGATGTTTCCGCTCAAAGGCCTGAATCGAGCAGAATAGTCTTAAGACTTTACATATCACCACAAGAAAAAGATATCACACGGTCAATTAACGAGGCCTAAACGTTAAACTAACTGCTCACCGACGTGTTCTTCACTGATTGATGCGATATGTGAGAAATAGCGTTGTTGTTGAAACCAAACGTCACAGAGATCACGAGCTTGAGTTTCAGACAGCAAGCATTCGATTATCACGCAGTGATAACAGTAACCATTAACAGTTATGTTCTCATCGGCATCATTTTAAAAGAAATTTTGTCCGATGATTCCACCGGCTCACAAACCACACCAATCCGTTGTTTTTTGGATGAAATGACAGCTCTTGAATCTCTTCAGGTTGCTCTTCATCCCAAATGTGACAATTTGTTTTCTTTACATATCCATTGAGTCGAAAATGGGTCTCACCGCTGAACATAATTTGGCTCGAAAACGTGTTGGAACTTTTCAAGAGTGCTTAAAGCGGAACGGTGTCACTTGGGAAGGTCGATATTTGATACGCTTTTAATTTAACATATCGACGTAAAACCCGCCAAGTCGTTCCATACGTCAGTCCGAGTTGCGAACGGCACCGAATGCGTGTTGGACGAGGTCTATTCGGTAGAATATTATTCAATAATGAATGTTGTGTTTTGTTGACCATAAGTTTGAAAAGGTATCTCTACTTGGATCACGCGTTATATGTTCAAAATCCAACAAAACTATTATACTTTCGGTGCGAAAAGCTGCGAGAGTATCAAAATGAAAATAAATAAAAGTTTGCATTCACCACAAAACCTAGAGCTCGTCCAGAAGGTTTGCTCACACATGCGGGCTGTTAATATCACATCATATAGTATGCATTCGGTATTGTGCATTTTAAGTTTGTGGTTATCTTGATTTTTATTTACAAATGCATTTAATATTTATTTTGACAAAAGGTAAGGCAATTATTTGTAATTCTGATGTAGAATAAGTTTCGTTGCGAGAACGAGCAAATAGGCTAATACACTTTGGAATATTATAAATAATTAGCTACAAATAAAAGGTAGGAATATTCAAGCTGAAAAAGTTTTAGCAAATTGCTTTAGCTGCTGTTCACTAAATGGAGAATAAAGTTCTCGTGGATTCATGGCATATTTTTATATTCCCGCAATATGTTATCCTCTCCAGGGCAGTGAGCTGAATTTTAAACCGGCCACGTAAAAACACTCCCAATGAAATGTTCAAAACAGCATCGGATGAGATGACGACCCCTACAATTGCATACACCTGGAAATCTAGTCCCTTAATTAGGTAGGTATCGCTGCAGAGCTAGTTGATGTCCTCATAAGAGTAAATTTTAACCTCACCACTAACCAAGAAGTGGGTTGAACGAGACAAGGACTGAGATTCGGTGTGGGATTTGTGGTGGGAAAGAAATTGAACATCTGATCACAATCCTCATCAAAGCGAAGTTCTTAGACATAGCGCTGATTTTTCGCCCACGCCCCGACGGAGATGAAGAGCCAAAGAGGTGACCAAGGATGTCTTCTATGGGCGTGATGCAACATCCTCAAAGAGGTTGAAGCTGATACGACATCACAACAGACAGCCGACCGATTTTCTACTCGACTTACACTCCTGCTTCCTGAAAGCATTTATCAGCGACTCGGTATATGGGAACTGTGGGTCCATATTTTTTCGGAAAAGACAAAAGAACAGCTGATACAATGAGGAATGTTGTGTCGCACACAAACACGTGCAGGATGGGAAAGATACCGAGAGCTGAAGAGAGACCCTGAAGTGTATGGGTACGAAGAGCTTGACAAGCTGGGCGACAGGGGTACTGCTCTGAAATTGTTCAAAAAAATGCCTCGACCAACGGAAGATTTCAAGATCGGTGCATACTTTTGTAGAGTTCTCAGAGCTCTGACGATGACGATGGATCATATTGCCCGACCAATAAGTTCGAATAGTAATTACCCGTCTGAAGAACAACAAAGTGGCGGGGACCGATGGATTGCCAGTCCAGCTATTCAAGCATGTCTTTGTAGAATATGATCGGACGTAAGCATGCCCAACGATTGGAATTTTAGTGTGCTCTGCCCAATTCACAAAAAGGAGACCCCACAATCTACGCCAACTACCGTGGGATAAGCCTTCTCAACATCACATATAAGGTTCTATCGAGCGCACCATACTTAAAGAGAGCAAAAAAAATATAATTTCATTTTCAAACACATTTCAACATACAACAACACTATTCTCAAAACCACGTTCAAATAGCCGCTCACTGTAGCCGCTGAAAAGCGCAAAAATGAGAAATTTCAAATCCATCATCAATTACAATTGCAACACTGCACTAATTGTCGAGCAGTACCGCCATTTCTAAGAATTTCACATATTTTCTTTCCGTCACTTTTTCGCCAGCAGCAGTTTATTTAATTAAAATGGTTATCTAATCCACCAGCTGATTCGTGACCACTGCTGCTCGGTTTAAATGGCAATGGTTCGCATGTCAGCCAGTTTAAGTTGCAACATGTGTCAGGTGACAACGTCAACTTTTGTTACTCATCTTCCAATTGCACTGCGTTATTTTTTATTTTTTTGTGCTACTTTTCCGATTAGAACCCCCCGCAACACAAGTGCACAGCGCCTCCCAAGTCCAACAAGTCGTCAATGTTGCGCTTTGCGTGTTATTCCCAGCTCGTGTCGCCTTAATAGCGCAGCTCCGCTGGCAGTTGGTTGAGTCTCTTTTGCTCGTTCATCTTTTTTTTCGCTAGTGGATTGCGTTTGGTCGCTTAGCGTGGGTGGACTTAAACACGGCAATAAGTTGGACCATTAAATAAAGTGCAAAGACGCCAATTAAAGTGGATGAAACAGTTAGTGGTTGATGAAATTCCATGGAAGAAAAACTCATTTCTTTAACTGTGTATGGGTGGCGTATGGGACATTAATTAAATAACTGTTTTATGTACAGAAAACTTTTAAATAGCGATACACGAATAGTTTGCGAAGAATAAATATTACCTTCCTTGATATTTTTTCATCATATTTCGAATATTTCGACTTTTTAAATGTAATTTTAGTTTAGTAGAATCTTCAACCTGACTTGTTAGCCTCTTCAGAAGAAACATGCCATTGGTGGCTCAGCATTCCCACAGTAAAGGTAGGACGGTAAGCAAGCCCTTGTATCATGACTGGAGGGAGCCCTTATACATAAGTATATGCAGTGGGAACATTTCTCGATATTGAGTAAGCATTCAACGATGTGTGGCCTTAAGCGGTCATTAGTGCTTAGTGATAGGAGTTGGAACGAATCTCAAGCATTTCATGACAGAACTGTAGGGATGGAGTGGGAGAGTGCTCCTGTACTACCAAAGGTTAAAAGAACCAGCCCGTAAGGTAGAGTTCTGTCTTCTTTACTTTGGATCTTAGTGTTAAAGAAACTATTGAACGAACTCAGAGGACAATGCCGTCGGGTGAGAGCCTATACGGACCATTTTGATCTTATGGTTAAATGAAAATTCTTAGACACCGCTTACGAGTTAACACAAGATTACCTCAATGTAGTAGCATAGTAGCTAGCTGTAGCTGAGCAGAAAGAAGCGGCTTAGCTGTCAATTAAAATACAACTAAATAGCTTTTATTTACCAGGAGTTATAAATTCCGTATGCCCCCCTTACCTTATTGGGGTGCTCTCGAAACTTCACTACCTCCTCTACATTGTCGAAAAGATGAAGTTCTTTGGCTTCATTCTTGATAGAAATCTATTATTCAATTATAATGTTGAAAAGAGGGTGAGGAAGACATTGGTTGCCTTATAATCTTGTAATGGAGCTATTGAGAAGCGGTAGGGTCTCTTACCAAAAATTGTGCTTGGGCTTTACGAAACTCTAGGTCGGGCCAATACTGTTGTATGAATTATTCGTCTGGTGGATGACGCTCGATAAACAGCTAGAACAGTTTATACCACCGGAAGTGGTCCATTGTCATCAGTGGTGCACTACGTACAACACCAATGATGGCACTTAACACCATTCTGCATAAAGCACCAGTGGACATTGCCGGCAAATGCATTGCTGTGAAAATTGCTATCAGACTCTGGGAAACTTGAACATAAAGCGTTCGAAGAGGGACACTCTCTCCAATTTCGACTGCATCTCTCATAACTAGGACCACTGCGCTGCGGAACCAGTGGAGTCGTCGAAAATTTTAATAACTTTGTGACAGGCTCAAGACGTTTTGTCGATATTCGTCSATATTTTTTGTCTCTACCTAGAAGTTATTGTCGATATCGGACCACTAAAACATATAGCTGCCATATAAACTGAACGATCGGAATGMACTTCTTTTATGGAAAACTTTCACATTTGACAATGTATCTTCACAAAAATTGGTACAGGTTATTTTCGAAGGCAACAATGTAATCTCCGAAGAAATTGTTCAGATCGATTAACTATAGCATATAGTTGCCAWACATACCGAACGATCAGAATCAAGGGCTTGTATGGAAATCTTTCACATTTGACGTGGTATCTTCACGAAAGTTTACATGGATTATTACTTAAGGTAATAATATAATCTCCGAAAAATTTGTTCAGATCGGATTAGTATAGCATATAGCTTCCATACAAATTGGACACAAACGAGATGCACCTGTGAAGGATATATTAGCTGGAACCCAGGACTGGAAGAAATTCGAAGCCCATGTCACTTTTTTTTCTTCAAATTCGGCCAATACAATGAAATAGTGGACGAGACTGCCAAGAATATTATATACATATGCTAACAAACGAAAACGTGAACGATTTTGAGAAACCAATGCATTATCTATACGACGATCTCCACAGAAGTATAGTGAGAAAATCAAAACCCGATAGAACGAACTACATGGGTGCAAAACTGGAAAAATCCTCTGCAAAACGRTAGATCGAAAGTATACAAAATTCCTATTGGCACTCGATAGAAGAGACTGCAGGAATATGATGGGAATACACTAATAACTGGTCACTGTCTGATAGCGAAACATGCCAAGAGGATAGGATTGAAAGAACGACAAAACTGCAGGAAATGTCTAGAGCAGATCACTAGGGAAACAATGGAGCACCACTTCTGCACTTGTCCTGCATTGGCAAAAATACACTGGAGAAGGTATCGATAGTGAGGCCGCAGAATCTCTTCMAATTCGCGTCAAGCGCAGGTATCCTAAACGATGACTACTCCTTGGACTTAGCAACTGAACWCCAGCTGTCATCGCAAAGGGCCAAAACTCCTTGGCCTACCAGATTAACCYAACCTAATCTGGTAGCATCGTTTTATCCCTATATATAGGCAGCATTATAAGCGAAATCGAAATATCGCCCACTTGTCRTTTAAAGCAATTTTGAATTTAAGTTTAGCAAATCAAAATCCTTTGACATCCTTTACATTTTGTATATCTTCTATGAATGATTATGTGATTATGCGCACTATCCCTAGGTAATACACCCACAATACTTAGAAAACTGCTTTGACACAACCTTACTTTGCTTATTTGTTATTTTTTCCTTTTTTAATAATTCAAGGATATGTACATATTTATGTTCCTACATAAATATACCCGGCAGCATGTTTTTAACTTTTCGCTACTCTAACCATAGCTATATTTTCGTTTATTCATCTGCTACTTCGCCGCTATCCGTGAGAGCTTATGTAAACACTTGGCAATTTGTTTGCCCTTTGGCGTAGCGCCTACAGGATAACACCAGGATACACAACCACAACAAYAACARCAGYAAAAGCAATAAAGTCAGTAACTCTTAATTTGTTGCATGGCAGGGCTTCCGCTTTAGAATTTCCATCCTTTCTTCATCCTTCCMTTTTACTTTACCTTTAAATTGCGTTAACAAGCATTTGCCATTTGTTTTGTTCCTTTTAGTTGTTTTAGAATTTTTTTGCCAGTTTTTTTTCAGTATTTTTCTTGTCGTGTTATTTTTACAACTCCTACGACCCATTAAAGCGCCCCAATGGCCTTTTCTACTTTTGTTACACTTTTTGTACATTTCGTTTTAAGTTATCTTTTTATTTTTCTAAAGGCCTCGACAGCGCAGCGTAGTTTATTTTGCTATGTATTTACATTTTAATTACCGTCATTTATTTCGACTTTTATCGCTGCCATTGRCAGTCAACAACTCGTTTTTTGCAAGTTCACACGACGACACACAGAGGCACATGGCGCGACTGAATGACGTATGGCTGTAACTATATTTTAAATGATATTGGTGGGAATTTGGCGTCCAATGGTCAGTGTGAGWGTAAAACTGTTAAATACCGGCATATTTCCTTTGACAATATTTGTTTTGAAATTGTGAAAAATTGTTGCATATAAATTACAGCTGTGGAAATATTGATAGTATATAGAATATTTGAAGCTAATAAAAGGTGAAAAGTCTTAAATAAGGCGATTACGAACTAATAGATCCCAAAACATCGGGTCGATTTACTCCAGAACACCATTTACAAATCGTGTRAATTTATTATCAAAATAATGTTCCGAAACGGTGTAAAGCATCACGCTATGCGTCGAAAATTCAATCCACATAATCATCCAGCAGAGTCGRTAATACGGCAACCATAGATCGGTTTCGCACAACATACATACTCTAGTGGATAATGSAGGTCCTCAGAGAGGCCAGAAAAAAATTACCTCCGATTACAATTTTCACAAGAAAATTTTGTTCAGCGATGATGATAATCCACAAGCTATGGTTGAGAATATTAGGTATTCAGTGTGGGCAGAGATGCCCTCAGGTCTATTTTTCTTCAGCAATGATGCCGTAGAGCCATGATTAGTGACTTTTTCATGCCTAACTTCATTGATTTTGATGTAGACGAGTTTTGATTCTAGTAGATTAGATAAATAAATGAGGATTGCTCACCGATCTAAGGTATATTGTGCTCTCTCCTAATACACAAAGATTCACTTATATACCATATTGATAAATTTTTGGAAAAATTGATACAAAGATCTTTATCCTGCGCCTACAGACTGCTATGCCGTCAAATAGGAGGTGTTCTGCAGTTGCGGGCTCCATGTCGCAAAACCGGAAATTTGCACAATAAGCTGGGGCCTAGCTTACATAACTGCTTCTTTTAACCAGTGTAGAAGACGACAAGTAGCCTGAGTTTGTTCCTTGGGTGGTTGATTACATATTTAAACAATTTAAAGTTGCAACCAGCCATTAGCAACTTGGCATATAACTCCTATATGTGGTATGGGAACTAACTRATGAGTTTGGGAGCAGATGAGCTCATCAACCAGTTCATTGCCGGATAAGCCTTTGTGACCCAATTCCCTCCGACGTTTTCGAGCAGCAGCTCCATTAAACCTTAGTGTTGAGACTAACATTGAACTCCTTAGTGAAGTTTACTCTTTTGTTAATGCTGTTCTTTGAGAGAARATGCGCTTCATGCGCTGGGAAGATATACCTCTGTCAAACCCTTCAGCTGTCATTTGTAGCAGTGTGCATTTGGTAACCTGACTGAATACTATGTGAAGCGGTGTRAGATCCAGCATGACTTCAAGTGCCGCCGTTGGACATGTGCGGATGGTATCCAGTACGCACCCAAGTCGTTCCAGCTTCAATAGTWGAAGTCCTGCCGAAGTCTGCGATCCTTTCGGAACCACTTTATATGTGATATCGGTCGCACCARCATGGTGTACAACCACCTGACAATCCTTGGCTTGCAGTCTCAGGATCCACCAGTCAACCGATTGCACACCATAAGTGCTTTAGTAGCTTTGAGAACATGATGCATCCATGATGCAGTGTGGAATCCAGCATGACACTCAAGTATATAACCATATTAGCCATCTCTATCTCTCTGCCCAAAGGGTAAGGATCCTGAGSCCAGGCACCTTCCCTTGGYTAGGCCTAGTCMCCTTTCGTACGATATCGCTGAGAGTGTACTCAACTTATTCTTTAACTATGATAGCAATATCCGCATATCCTTGACAGCGGATTCCAATGTTAGTTAACAACATGAACAGTTTGTTCACTACAAGACTAAATAACAGTMTCATTCATTTATGATTGCAACCCGAGAAAATTGAGCCATTTCTTAAGCATATGGTGATGAAAAGTAGGCCAAGGCCAGTGAACCGGCGAAAAGGATGGCCCATTTTGCTATGCATTGAGTGGGATTGGAAGGGAAACTCCTAAATCGGACGTCTATTTTCAACAATTGGACGCAATTGCCCAGAAGAGCACAGCTTTGGTAAATAGGAAACCTATTGTGTTTCATCAGCACAACGCTAAGCCACACACATCGATAGTGACTCGTCATATTCTCCAGAAACTTCTTTTGGATAACCTATGTTCTAAGTGGGCGATTTTTAACCAAGAATCAAGTCAATGGAATCGCAGACAAACCTTCGTGGTGGCATCAAAGCGATAGCAAAAGATCTCAAAATCTCTTATGGATCGACTTTGTTTTTTGGTTAATGTTTCAGGTATGTAGCGTTTACTCATAACAAGATAATTGTATCTTTTACAAAACCGATGACCAGTASAGGCAAAAGAGATGATTTACAAGGTAACTGAGGACCCTTCTTTCATCAAAGGCATCATTACTCATGAAAAGACTTGGGTTTATGAAGATAACGTCCAAATGGTCTAACAATCTTGTGAATGGCGTTCTAAAAAAAATGAACGTTGGCAAGCTTGTATTGGCCAAGAAGTCTRTTTTGAACCCGATAATAAAAGTTTGGATTAAAAAACGTGAAAAGTGGTGTTTTATGTCAATTCGGGTAAAATTTGATCAGATTATGCATATGTATAAGAAATGAAGATATTCTTCTCACATACATATACTTTATAAATAATCTTCAAATGTTGCAGTATTACTTAAGGTTCATTAAGTTTTCCATTAACTCGTAATTGCGTTGTTTCCTGGCAGATTTTTATTAAACTTCAACTTCTTTCATTCCTCGCTTATTTGAAATACGCCATTAGCACATTTCCCTGTTGTACTCAGCCCGTTTAATGTACGGAATATTTATTCATTTTTCCTGTTGTTCTTTTCAYTCTCAGCTGTTGTTCAAATTCTACTCTTTATTTATTTCCCCCGCAATGTGAAAAACGCGATGTTGGCCTTATTTACATGCCACACATATCAGCAGCAGCGCTCTTCCTTAAGCACGCGACTCCCACACAAGAGTATATACGTGTACATACATATATGTATACATACTTACCTACATGGACGTAYTTTCTGTACTCTCTTCCACATGCATGTGTACCCTTCACTGCATCTGCTACTGACATTTAACCTTTATAGCTCGTGCTGATGCGAAATTTTTAAATCCCCACAAGGAGATACAGCTTCTCCAAAGTAGGATCGATGCATTGCGCTCTTAATAAYGGATATTTACTACGTAACCTGCTGTCTCACCCAAACATATTCTACGCATGTTTTGGAGATATATGGGTGAACGGTTATTTGCTGGTGCCTGCAAAAATATTCTGAAGGGGGGTTTCCGTAACATTATTTGTAAGTAAGWAAGAAGTTAAATACAAAAAACTATTTTAATACAATAAAAATACAATTAAGTATGGTCTTCCTTCGAATATCGTACGTGAAATTGCAGATAATACATCGACGAAGTGTTTAGAGCTCACCACAAAGTTACTGAGACGATAAGTATCACTCCGAGGCATCTCCTGTCTTCAAAGGTTTGTTTCAATCTCGGTTTGGCACAAGGCGAATCTCTTACGAATCATTTTGGACCAGAAGTATCTCACATTCACTCAAGTTCTGGTTGCTTACCAGCGCTTACCGAGTTCACTGATGTTGATCCCTTTCAATCGGATGTAATCGAGGTAAAGGTGCTCTACCTAGCAAGTTCATCCTCTTCACAGCTTCCGGGAATTATACTGTGACCGTGCAATGAAGTCATACATTCCTTGACTAGTTTTGACCGCACAATCAGCCAGAGCTTAAAGTCAATATTGCCGCTCGGCTATCGGAGTGAATACACACCTCTCTGAAAGTGGCTGCACTTGGGAGCAGTATATTTACCACTACTTTGTTCACAGCCACCTCTGCTTGAAAAACACTACAGTGCTCTCGTATTCTCAAACTAGAGTTGACGGAAAGTTCCCGACAGAAGAATAATCCTACCTCCCATCATAACTACATCACTACATCTCTTCTCCAACGGTTTCGCCCTGCCAACAAATCTCTCGCTGGAAAGGTTCCCCGATAGAATGATCTAAATTATAAGGACTGTTTACGAAGCAGTGGAGAATTTCAGTATGTCCATGCTCGTAGAGGTGAGGATGTCGGGGGGTCGACGGTTGGCTTCCATGATAGCTTCCCTTCTTGTATAAGCCTCAAGTAAAATAACAGAATACAGCCTCCCAACGAGGAGAGAGTAATATCAGTAATTTGGAATTTCCCTCTTCTATCTGCCCACTTGATTATGACCATGTGTCCAATAATATACGAATTTCAAACTTCTGGTAATATGTACACATATMACACATGCTACCATATAACRAGTCATCTAAGTAGAGGTACCGTTTTCAATAGCCTTATTATGACAGATTATTATTAGACAATATTCAACTGAATGCACAATTTGCAGCAACTCGGACTGACGTATGGAACGACTTGGCGCATTTTACGTCGAGATCTTTGATTGAAAGCGCACAAAATAAAGCTTATGCAAGATCGTTTCATTCTATCGGCTCTTGAATAATTCTAAGAAGGTCCGACGTTTTCGAGCCAAATTTTCTCAATGAGTATGTAAAAAACAAACACAGAGTATGTAAACAACAAAATTATCGAATTTGGAACGAAGAGAAAACTGAAGACATTCAAAGGTAGTATTTCATCCAGAAAAAACAACGGTGTCRTGTGGTTTTTGAGCCGGTGTAATCATATTTCCTCAAAAGTGATGCTAGTGAGAACGTAAACATCAATGACGACGGTTATCGTGCCATGATAACCTAACCTTTGATATGTGAAATTGAAGCTCGTGATCTCGACAACATTTGGCTCCAACAAGACGGCGCCACTTCCCACACATCGCTTCAATTAATGGAGATATTGAMAGAACACTTCGAAGAGCAGATAATTTTTAGGTTTTGAACCTGACCATTAGCCACCAAGATCATGTAATATCATCGCGTTAGACTTTTTCCTGTGATATGTGAAGTCTAAAGTCTACGCGGACAATCCCGCTTCGTTTCAGATATTGGATCAAAAAATCACGTGAGTCATTCGCCATTCAAGTGAAATGTTCGAACAAATCATCGAAAATTGGACTTAACGGATGGACCATCGGAAACGTAGCCGCGACCAACATGTGAAAGAAACAATCTTCAAAAAGTAAATGCCAAAGAATGATCTTTTGAATGATAATAAACATTCTTAATTAAAGGATCACTCTTTACTACATATAGTGATTTTTGTTATTCTAACAGATTTTATGTCCAATATGCCGTTCTGCACCTTGGCTGAACCCTATAACCTCCTAACTTATAAAAATCGAAAGTGACATATTTTTTGTCGACTTGAGACCTACAAAACTTATGTATCTGATAAACTCCTCTTCTGATGCACGCCCCTTTTTTAAGAACAACGATWTCCACAGCCATTCGTTGGAGCTGCACTATCTGCTAACTAACGAGGCATTTGATGAGTACGCCCAATGTAGTGGATATGCATGGGCCACCCTAAGATACATTTTGCAACGTTTAATATGTGAGGAGCTGAGCAACTGAGCAGCGTTCATTCAAATCMCTGCTTAACCCCGGCGTCCTTTCGTAGGAGCGTTTCGACGCTGTCGGGTAGAATATGGCACATGGCAAGCTACTAAAAACACTTGTAAGAAAATTAAATGCGCATGCCAAATTTGTGTGTATGTATGTAGGTATGTGTCTGACAAATGATTTGCAAAATATGCGAACGGCTTTGGCAGTGTAGTTATGTAACCGTATGCGGCCTGCAAGCGATTCAACGAACAGCTGCTGCTGTTGCTGCTGCATAGAAATGCGTTTATGCATTATGTAACAGCTTTTTCGCTTGCTTACGAAAATGCCGAATTGATTACAGTTAAAATTTCCAAATGGCGTTTTAGTAATGCTAGGCAAATCCACGCACTAATAGCTGACTGCCATCCAAATATTTACATAGGTCTGAAGTAAATACTAGTGCTCTACAGGAATTGACATTTTAATTTCAATAAAATATTTATTAGCCAAAATCGGTTATAAATTTGCGCTTAGCATACAATTAGCTACAAAGTGATAATATTTTTTAAAAATATAAAGCACGGTGGTGTAGTATTTTCCCATCGAGAAGAAGGCATTTAAATAAGAAATGTCTGAATTAAAAATCCCGGGCTGCCTCCTACCCTTCTGTCAYGGCTAGGTATATTTTCTCAACAAATCAAACTAAGTAGTCAGCCCTAACAATGAATTCACTTGAACAAGTAAGAAACGCCGACCCATTGTGCTACCTAAAAGTCCTATATAACAGATCATAAGACCCTTCACAAATCAACAGACGCTTTGAGCCTTTCAAAATTTTGTTGATAMTTTTAATATCAGTTTTGGCTATGTCTCTTAGTCTGGCGATGGTTAGACTAACTAGACATGTCAACCTCAGTCGTGCAAAGGCTGGTGGACAATAGAGGAGAAAGTATCTGGATATTTGCACCTCATCCTCCTCCTTTCAACTTTGACAACTTGCGGCCAAAGACTGCTTAGCGCACGCCAAGTCCATTGGTCCAGTGCAAGAACGCAATATGACAATGCAGATTCCACTCGGTCCCACTCCTATAAAGTACGTGAATGCTATTTTTAGACTCCTTCACTAGCGTACAGTTATCAAGCGCAGGGCTAGTACTTTAGCTGCCGGAGGCTCTCCTGRTGMGCCGAAGAAAAATGTTTCAACCTCAGTTTTGCCAAGGCTGGTGGACAATGGAGAAGAAAATGATTGGAATTTTCCATCCATTTTCTACTAGCACTAGCTTTGAACGCACACTTAACGAGCTCAGCACTAGTATTGAAGCTCTGCTGTCGGAGTGAAGGCTCACCTCTATGAAGAACGCTACACTTCTTAGCAGTAACTCTACGTCCCTGAAAAAAGCTTCCCTGAAAGAAGACTACACTTCTTAGCAGTAAGTCTACTGTAACCTCAATAGGAGCCACTTCTGCCCGAAAAACATTTCAGARGTGCATTGGCCGAAATCAATATTATTGACGGAGAGCTCTTTACAGAAAACTYGCCAGCCTAACTTCAACCCATCCGTGAAGAAGTTCACCTCTTCGCAACTCCACCCCACCCAMATATGAGGGATAGGAGTAGAGAAAAATCCGCATTAACTCAGGTTCCTATTTTGAAGACGATGAATCTAGCAAAAAACAGAGTCTTCTATGCTAATGGAATACGAAATCTCGGATAAATTTAAACCTCTTAGACAATATACCGAATATCATTTTTTCACTCTAGTAAAAGTTTTTGAGTATTGTAAAATGTTCCAGGCCATCAAAAAATGCTTTCTGGCAATTTTCTTCCTGACAAATGATTTTTTCAAGTTAGGAAACAATAATAAGTTGCACTGGCCTGTACCTGGAGACATCTTAGAAGAGGCTTGCTGTCTAATTACACCAATTTGGCAGTAGCCACGTGTCAGCCGCTGTATTGTCATGGTGGGCAGAATTTTTTCTTCAACAATTTGGGCGGTTTTTCTGCAATATTCAATATCCAAGAAAACTGTAGAAGTATAGTCCAAGAAAACGGTAGAGCCCTGAGTGACTTGTGAATCCCAAAAAACGCTGCTCCATCCCTTTTCTGTCCGATATGACAGTCTTCGTCTTTTAGGAGCAGATTCGCCTAGTGAAGTCCTTTTCTTGACGTCTTATATGTATGTACAAGTCATATTCAATTTTCAAAGATCGCGACACGGCGAAAAGAATCCAGCGGTCTTTTGAGATGCCTGCTGTTTCAACTAACTCGCTGACGTTCCCTAATTTGGTAAACACCAAATAGATACAACATCGCAGACTTTTGCTACGTCCGGTTGTCGTTTTCGGAATACCTACACTTGGCTCTTCGACAAGCAAAGACCATATTTCTTCGGATTTCGCATATCCAGCACATCCACCAAATATTATACATATATGCCGTAATAATTATTGAAAGCTTTTAATTACAACGCGAGTGACAATAAATTTCATACGATATCGTACAGCATATCCCTCGCTTTATTCCAGTAATATGAGTGAGTTTGTCTTTGGAYTTCAGTAAACCATCAACTCGCACATTTACGCCTCCCGTGTGGTACTTCGTCATTTGCTGTAAGTTGCTTCCGCATATCACGAATGTGCTGCTCATAAAATTCTCAACAAAAAATGGCAATAAAATATTATAAAACTTTGAAAGTGTCTACTGACTGGGAATTTGGAAGAATTATTACATACATACATACATATATACATATATACACATAAAAACACTTACAGAACTTTGGGTGATTATTGAAGTTAAAACGGAAAAACGTAAGGAAAGACGAAGTTCGATAAATGCTTGTATCGATGTGATTGAGATGAGGTTATGAGCTTAAAGCTCAGAAAGCTGACGCCTCCGACGTAATGCTTTGGTCAGTGGTATACTGTTACTATACCCCGAGGTCGCCAAGTGCAAAATTAAGCCTAAATAGGAGTAATATTTGTGATAAATAGGAAATCTAGAGTTAAAAGCTCAGAAGTCCTGGGAGATAGAGCTTTGATGAGTGTCACTATCACACCCTAGGGCTACGGTTCGAGCACTGTTTTTGAAAGACCACAAGAACTTTTTTTCTAAACGTGGATCCTTGAGCWTTGCTCATGACAAAGCTTTGAACGGATTTCTGCAATGAAAAAGKTGCAACCGTTATTCGTTCATGTAGGTATTCTTAACTCGTCCGTCTAAGCCAAGCCTCCTGCTATAAACAGAAGTAAGAGAAACTCTACCAAACAATCAGTAAATTTGTAATACCTTACGCAAATTATAGGCAACGGGTATAAATAATGTAAAGTGGCAAGTTATGATTATTTTATGACGTAATTTCAGATTTTTATGTGAAAAATATAAATATTTATTGACATACAGACATATTTACATCTGTAACATCAGAARATATTTAAAGAAACGAAGATTTTCACAAAGCGGAGATGTGTCAAAAAGCTTTATTGGTTCTGTAGAGCACAGATTTAATAATGATTTTGGAGTTTAAATAATCATAAACTTATGTGTGGAATTTAACTAAGTTATTATGTTTTCAGCCMATAATATTACATACAACAATTAAAGCTGGAATTCATTAGTTTTTTCCKACTAAAGATGTGTAAGGTAGGCTTAGAAATATATATTAGAATTAAAGCTATCACAACTCCCAGAAAATATGTTGATCTTTTCAGGCAGCTGTAAAAATTATTCTAAAAATTTAATATTTCCTGAACAGGGCTTATAATCTCAGGCATCGCTATAATTTCCGAAGAAATTGTTCAGATCGATCAACTGTAGCATATAGCTACCAAACAAACTAATCAATCAAACTAAAGTCCTTATATTAAAAACTGTTTTGTGTGCCAAAATATTTTCACTAAAGTTGACACAGATCATAATCTCAGGCAACTCTACAAGCTCTGAACAAATTTTTTAGATCGAACCACTTTAGCATAGAGCTGCCATACAAACTGACCGAYCAAGCCCTTTTATGTTGCGTGAAAAACTRTTTCATTTGACAAGGTATCTTCACMAAATTTGGCACTGATTATTATCTTACACACAAATTCTTCATTCGATCAAATCCAAGAAAAATATTATTTTGTGCGCCGAGTTATTTTTCTTCTTTTAAAAGTATTTTAATGTCGTGCTTTAACATTTACATACATTATACATACATATATCACGCWTGCACACGGCGTGTTAAGGTCAAAAAGCGCACATTAAAAATATATAAAAATTGAAAGCTACACTAAACCCTCATAAAACAGCGCAGCGTGTGCGGCCGTGTATTAAAGGATGCACGTGGCCAGTAGGAAAGTCGTAACTTGAAGCGGAGAATCGAAATAGTAGTGCTCGCAAGTTTTATGAAAAGATGCSGCGACTAGAAGAAGGTTTGAAGACCGGTGAGTACTCTTGTGTTACCGCCAGAGGTGATCTAGTGACTGTTGCTCAGAGCATACTRAAATTATGAAGGTTACACTTCTCTAACCTGCTAAATGRCAGTGAAAGCATAGCACCTGGGGATAGTGAACTCGATTCCCCAATAGATGACGATGGAGYAGACGTTCCATTACACGACCACGAAGAAGTTCGAACAGCAATTACCACCTGAAGAACAACCATCGGGCGGGCCGATGAATTACCTCAAATGAGGTAGCTAAGAGCAGATAAAGGCATGCATCAGCTTCTTTKTAGAATGTGACGAAAAGCATACCTGACGATTGAAATTTAGTGTGCTCTGCCCAATCCACAAAAAAAAGAGACACCGCAAGCTGCGCCAACTACCGTGGGATAAGCCTCCTCAACATCGCATATAAGGTTCTATCGAGCGTATTATGTAGAAGAATGAAGCCCACCGTCAACAAACTGATTGGACCTTATCAGTGTGGCTTTAGACCTGGAAAATCAGCAACTGATCAGATATTTACCATGCGTCAAATCTTGGAAAAGCTCCATGAAAAGAAGATCGACACACACCACCTTTTCATCGAGAAGGAACTGCCACTATGTTTGAACTTGGTATCCGCACAAAGCTAATACGGTTATGAAATCTTACTTTGAGCAACACCAAAAACTCCGTCTAGATCGGGAAGGATCTCTCCGAGCCGTTAGATACCAAGCGAGGTTTCAGGCAAGGAGGCTCCCTATCGTGTTCTTCTTCAATATATTGCTGGAGAAAATAATTCGACCTGCAGAGCTAAATAGAGTGGCAAAACGAGTGCACTGCTGCTGGCATATGCCAATGATATTGATATCATTGGTCTACGTAACCCCGCCGTTTTTTCTGCTTTCTCCAGCGATGAACGGGGACAAGACAAAACAACTCCTGTCGTCAAAAAAACAGTTGACACACTCACGACTTGGCTCCCACTTTCATGTCGACAGTCACAACTTCGAGTCGTAGATAATTACGTCTATCGTCGAACCAGCATTAACACCCACAACAAAATCAGCCTCGAAATCCAACGCAGAATTACTCTTGCCAACAGGTGCCACTTCGGACTGAGAAGTAAAGTGCTCTCTCGACGAAAAAGACCAAACTCTACAAGTCACTCATCATCCCCGCTTTTAACACAGCACGTAAACGCTGCTGCTAGGTGCCCAAGGCCGCTTCAATTGTGAATGCACGTGCTTTCCTACAGGGTATGCGCTAACGGCGAATGCCAAACGCAAAGCAGAAAGTGCGTATMCTTAAGTCACTTTGACGCACCGATGCCTAATGCTTATGCACGCATTAAATTCTAACCGCACATGCATACACAMACACACACACTTATATTAATRCTGTTGTAAAAATATATATATATATTTATTTATATGTATATTCCATATACGTGCTGAAATTTGCTTTATACAACATACTTGGTAGGCATAAAATTAATGACAACCATTTTCAAATAATTTACAGCACGCAGATTTTCCCATAAAGGTCGCGTATGCAGCGGAAGAGTGGCAAGTGAAGAAGGCAAGTAAGTAAGACAAATCTTCTGGTGATAACTGTGCTGCAAAGTACGATTATTAAGGCAGCGAAAAGCCTAACGTGGGACACAAGTTTCAACAAGTGATTTGATAACTTTGCGAAAAAGTGGGGAAAGAGGATAAAGAAATAAGCTTCGCTTTACTGTATTTACACATGCACATAAGTAGGTAAGTAGTATGTAAATACTAGGTTCATCACAAAGAGGTTAGCAATATTTTATGATTTCTCCACCTCTGCACAGTGCTGGCAACAATTTTCGTTGAATCACAATCCACTTTCAACGGGCTTAGTTTTCACGCTAATTTAACCCGCAAAATCGTGGTTACATTTAGGAGAATTGTGTGTGCGTAAATGAAAATCAGTGCAAATTGGCTTTATGCTTTAAATTTATGTTTATATAATAAAAGTGAAATGACTTTTCAACTTCATACGCCAATATATGGCATGAGGGTTCAGTCTAAAGCACTCAAACCAGGCCTCTCTTTCGCAATTCATTTTGGGTTTATGGAAAAAGTAATTGAATTTTTATACAAAATGTGTACACCTACTTGTTTAAGGAAACTCCACGGCACATATTCTTCAAGGCAACGCTATAAGCTCCGCAGAAATTGCTCAACGCGGACCACTACCATACAAACGGATCGCTCAAAATAAAGTAATTGTATGGCAACCTCTCTATTAGTGAGCGTATTCCAGCTCCCATGCAACCAAATTTAACATTTTTTTCAAGTTTTCAATTATTTTTTTTTTTTTATGAGGAAGAAACTGCCTCCGTAAGTTTAGCCGCCGCTATAGCCCTTTAATTTCATATTAAAATTCAAGCCACAAAATTAAAGCAACTTTTCTTACTCGTAAAAACTACGATTTTAGTGCTGATAATAAACTTTACACTGAAGCAATATTTTCAAGCAATTTGCGGAGGCTAAAAACTTTGAAGGCATCCGCACTTTCATAAAACCGTTGAATTTGCGCACAAGTTCAACATGAGCTGAAAGAGTTTATAGTTAGTTTTCTCTGATCGCGCCTTAAYAAACAACGGTGTGTAATATTTTATGAATATTTTCTTAACTTTTGCACTTTCACTTTCCAGCCGGAGCATTTTTTAATACAACTGTAATAACTCGGCGGCCTTCACTTAATATTCTTTGYGTTAAAAGTTAAAAAGCAAGAAAGGAAAAGAGAAGCGAAGATATGCGTAAAAGAGAACTGAAATTAAGAGGCTGCTTCTTCTTAATTGYACACAAACTAAGGAAAATATTTACAGTTTATTGCTCATTTACGAATATGCGATGTCTAAGTGCAAKTAAACATATTAATAATTTAAATACATATGTATCTTTAATTAAAACATTATTGTGTGTGTWACCATTTTCCCCCACATGGTGATGATGGAGCAGACGTTCTATTGCCTGACCATGAAGAAGTTCAAATAGTAATTGTCCGCCTGAAGAACAACAAAGCGGCGTCCCGGTGGATTGAAGGCCGAGCTATTCAAATGCGGCGGACGAAGGATTGATAAAGAGCATGCACCAAATTTTGAGAAGACCCGTGAAGGGAAAATCGATACACACACGGTCTTCTTCGATTTCCAAGCTGCTTTTGACRGCACGAAAAGGCGCTGCCTTTATGCSGMGATGTCTGAATTTGGTATCCCCGCAAAACTAATASGGCTGTGTAAACTGACATTGAACAATACCAAAAGTTCCTTCGGGATCGGGAAGGAACTTTCTGAGCCGTTCGATACCAAGTAAGGTTTCAGACAAGGAGGCTCCATATTATGCGACTTCTTCAATCTGCTGCTGACGAAATTAATTCGTGCTGCCGAGGTGAATAGAGAAGGTACAATCTTCTGCAAGAGTGTACAACTGCTGGCGRAGGAAAATGATAATGATATCATGCCTCAACAACCGCAACAGAAAATGGGTCTAGTGATTAACGAGGGCAAAACGAAATATCTCTTGTCTTCAAACCACGTCACTGTTGGTAGTCATAACCTCGAAGTCGTAGATAATTTCGTCTATTCGTCTATATTTCAAAATTTATATTGATAAAATCTGGGTGAATTTTGGTGACGTAGAACCGGGAGTTTTTGGAACTGGTATTAATGACATATGTTCAAAAGTGAACGCCTATCTGCTTGACTTTTCTCACTTCAAGAAGCCTAACAAGGAGCCTAACAGCTCACATATGGTCRCCTAGATGTCGCAGAGTGCTGTTGAAAAATATGTAGAGAAGTCAGAAAACCGCACTCCGGTTTAGTATTGGATGTGGACATGCCTTCAATTAAGGAGCATAACGCCCTCCTCACCAACCAATCTTTTGCTGCGATGCTTTCGCAGAAATCCACTTTTCAGACATCTACTTAGACCCGAACCTTTGGAGCCTTTAATACTTTCATTGACTCCTAATGAATGGGACTCTCCTTCCTTGGAATCAAAACATCACCCATCGCAGACCGTAGGCTCGCGCGTGAAACCATATACTACGGACATATGTTTCTTACAGACTTCTATAATTGCCGGTATTAACAATCTCCGCTTCCTGATCTCTTAGCATTTAATGCCATTTTGTTAGGAAACTAGTTGCTATAGTTAAGAACGCCACCCGGTTGTCGGCGTCATCTATCGGCCAAAGTGTAAACCAAAATAAGGTGACAGAGAATAAAATAAAAATATTATCGTTCAAGCTTTTTCCCATTGATAAAAAATGTTACATATATTTTTTAATGCTATTAAGGGATTTGAATGGAGTCATTTTTAATCTACTTTTATTAAAAGAATTTTTTTTAGTGAATTTTCACCCAATCGGACCTACCAATTTATCGTCAAATTAGAATCAACGCTGGTTTGACGTTTATAAAAAAACGCGCAGTTGCTATTGTAAATGTAGCCACATCTACRACATAAATAAATATAATTTAAATTATTTGAAAAAAACTTAAGCCATTAATAATAAACAATTTTTGTTAAAACGAAAACTGTGATTCGGAGATGTTATGGAAATGTTTGATTTTCTTTTAATGTCACAAAAACTATTCAATTGTACTGTTAATTAAAAAAATACTGTTATCGCGCTCAACAATGTGGCAGCACTTCGGCGCATACCACGAGCAAACCACGAGAGCCGCACGCACACACTCTCGTTACGTATTGACATTTGTGACAGCTCGAGGAAAAGAAGATGAAATCTTCGAACATATTTTTGTGATATATTTAAAACAATTTTTTTGGTTAAACTACACATATTGTTTTGTCAAAATTAATACGTGAACGCTAAAATTTCATATACAAGTGAAAAATATTTGATTAACTCTTGGTTTTCGTCAATAAAACGTTATTGAAAAACAGGCGGTGTACGACGGGCCCCTGAGTGCTGTGAGCTAAAAGAGAGTGTAGTGTGTTGCATGCAGTGTGCCGACTTTGCATGCGGCTGCTGCCATAAGAGTCCCAACCACGAGCAGCTGTCAAACGGGAGCAGAAAATTCTCGCACAAACTGTTGGTGAAAGAACGGCATGCACTTGCGGCTACCAGCAGCAGTACGGACGTATATAAGAATTGAAAGTTACATTTGGATTACGAGATTTTTCGTTATTCAGCAACTGTACAATATTACTTTATAGGAAATCGCTTATACATTTAATATATATTTTAATTGCTGCACACGCTAACTAACCGTAACTATACCACCTACTGCCAGGCGAAGCTGAAGCCACACGTTTGTTGCAAACATGGATGTCTATGATGTTAGTGATGATCTTGTCAAGAAGCTGAACGATTGGAAGCTTATTGGCATAATATCCGGCAAATTTAATGAACTGAAAGAAAACTATTCTAAAGTTAACTTTGTTGAACATGTACTGATCGATTTTAAATATATTGACAAAATTATGTTAAATAACAAATTGCGGGAGGAGAAGTGCGATAAAAAGAGCTCSGAATATCGTATGCTAGGCAATGAGCAATTTTCGCTAAAAAATCGCAAATATTTTCAAGTAGGTTAATATTATTTAAATTACACCAGCAAATTAATTAATGTATTCTATTTTTAGGCATTAGAGCTCTACAATAAAAGTATTTGCTATTCGGAGCCTGGTTCTGAGAATCTCTCTATCGGATATGCTAATCGCTCGGCGGTGCTTTTTGAATGGAAACGTTTTCGTGAGTGTCTAGTTAATATTGAACTGGCACGTAAAGCCAATTATCCAGARCGTTTAATGCATAAACTCGATAAACGCGAAAATGACTGTCGCCAACTGCTGTCAACACAAGCGCCCGATGTTCAACCATATGAATTTCAAATGTCCTTTGAACCACATCCACAAGTACCCATCATTGCGGATTGTCTCGAAATGCAATATACCGAAGAGGAAGGCCGGTTTATTACCACGAAACGTGATCTGGTCGTTGGTGATCTAGTCGCCACCGAAGAGCCATTCTGTTCAACACTCTTGCCACCAATGCGGTATATACGTTGTGCCACCTGCAAAGTGGAAAAYTACTTATCACTTATACCCTGTGAGAGCTGTTGCTCGGTGATGTTCTGCTCGGAGCAATGTCGCGAACGCGCTGTCGCCACTTTTCACAAATACGAATGTCCCATCATTGATTTACTGCATAACATGTTCAATAAAATTCATGGCATTGCGTTGCGCGTGTGCCTATCAGCAATAGAAATCTTCCCCACCATTGAAGAGTTGATGGCGTTCTGTGAGGATCCTGAAAATCAAAATAAGTCTGCATTCGATTTAGACTTTACGAATTTTACGCCACGCGAACATTATCGCGCCATACATGGACTAGTGACGAATCGACATTTACGTTCCGTATCGGACCTATTTCAGCGCTCAGTGGTGTGCGCAGTACTGAAGCATTTTGTTATCGAGTTTACGCCATTAAAAGAGTATCTTGGCGGTGAAGAGGGTGAAAACTTTTTCACCGAACTATTATTCAGACATCTGCAAACATCGCCATCAAATATGCACGGCATCGATTTGGTGGAACAGGTGAATGAGACAAATGACGATACCACACATTCATCCGGTGCTTTTGCCTTTCTTTCGCTGCTCAATCATTCGTGTGCACCGAATACACTACGCGTATACCTGGGCACCAAGGCATATCTGTTTGTCTTCCGTCCAATACCTGCCGGCGGAGTGCTGTACGACACATATGGGTGAGTAACGGCATAATTTGCAATTATTTTTTGTACTGTTACTGTTTTTGACGTACTTTTTTAATATTGCTTTTTTGTAGTGTACATTTTGCCGTCACTACACGTGCGCAGCGTATACAAAAGCTATCCTTGCAATATCACTTCACCTGTAAATGTGAAGCCTGCGTTAACGACTATCCCAACTATGTGCATATGCAGCCTAAAATATCCGTGCCCTATGCGAATGATGAGACGGACAATGACAGTCTGATACGTTATGACTACGATTTCGCCATGGATAATTACCGTAAATACTGTGAATTCCTGACGAAACATGCGAACGCCTACCCCTGCGCCCAAATTAGCTCAGCAGAGGAATGCTTAAAAATGGCATTGCATATACTCGTCGATGCGGTGCCGTTAAAAGCTAAAATGTAAACTGCTTAAGCCACCAGAAACACACATCTAGCCACAAGCACGCAACATGTGTATGCTAACAATGTTCGCTTGCAATAAGTCAAATTTTCTTTACTTTTTTATTTTTATTTTTCAATTGATTCATACATTTGGAACACAACATCAACACACACACAAACACAAAAGTTGCATTTGCATATATTTAGTATATTTATATAGACGATGAAATATGTTGCCATTAATGATGAAATCGATGTGGCGTAAAGTATTTTCGACTAAAAACATCAACAAACGTTGATACTTGTGACGTAATCGTTTTTGTTTTTCCTAAAACGCGAAGTGTGCGCGTCCTTA
The DNA here is from genome assembly GCF_001853355.1 of Bactrocera latifrons. Classification (NCBI taxonomy): domain Eukaryota; kingdom Metazoa; phylum Arthropoda; class Insecta; order Diptera; family Tephritidae; genus Bactrocera; species Bactrocera latifrons. The sequence continues at coordinate 150,509 of NW_017536941.1, read as the reverse complement.
CTAGCATGTGTCGAGTGTTAATAAAAAAAACAAGCAATTTATTCGGCGCTCAAAGTGTTGCACATTCAATGGCGGCTTGCATAACAACCGACACTCTGGGAAGCATTAGTGCGGCAGCGTTTTTAGCACCTTTTTGGTGTTGCCACACAAAAATGCACGCATAAAAACCATATCCAATTGCAAAAAAAATAATTGTTACAACTTTTCACTTTCATACATATGTATAGAAATATTTGTGTGCAGTGGTATGTAGGTATATGAATTTAAAACAAAAAAACAAAACAAAAAAACAAGAATTGTATTCGTTTTGCGGCATTTTGCATCAGTATAACGCCAACAAACACACAACATAAGTTTTATATATATTAACATATTGAACAACTTCATTTAGTCTTAACTACAAACTTATATAGATACTATGTATGCTGCTGAAGTATGTTTTTGAAAAAGCTTTTTGTGTATATTTTCTGTGCCGCACGGTAAACGGTATTACTACTTCGAACAACAAGTAAAAATGTAGCAAAATAATTGCGATATTAAAAGCGTAAAGCGTTTGTTTAATTTATACGTAACACAGTTTTTTTTGCAAAGCATAAAGTATAAGTATACAAAAAAATTTTATTTAAAAAACATTGAGTTTGTTATGACATTCGTAAGCTGTGTAAAAAGTATTTAATTGCAATATAAAGTTTTTCACAAATGTTTACTTTTGAAGTGTAGAAATGTGAAATTTGACGGTTTTTCTCAAATAAATTTTTTTAGCGTAATGTTTAAGCCGATWTCTGATATTAGCATAGTTTTCGAACACAACAAAAAATTTTGTACATTATTTAACACTCAGCGAAGTGGCTAAAACTCAAAGCTAGTGGCATTAACTTGCTTGCGTATGACGAATACAAGTGCTACATATTGTCTAAAAAACTCAAACAAATTGTATGATTTCATGCAAGTAATGGTAAATRACTGAAAATACACACAAAAGGTTTCTTAGCAATTTCTAATCAATATCGTGTATAAATGAAACACATTATTTTTAAATTTTCATTATTTCTAGTGTTTATTCCTAAATATTTTCAATACATTTAGTGCACTACGGTGCGTTCTTAAATCTTATTTTCATTTTTAATATTATTTTTCTTGTTTTTAACAAACTTTGTAATTTCTAATTTATTCTAAAGCATTTTATTGTATGTTAAACCAGTTAAAAAGATATAAAAGCAAAGCAAAACAAAATAAAGAAAAAGAAACGAATATTAAGTAAACCAGAAAGCAACAACACTAACTTCACAAAGCAAACCCAAATGAAAAAATAATAATAAAATAAAAATTTATTTTAATAGATGAAACTAACAGCGCATAACAGCCGCTTTTTTTTACTCACAACTCCACATTTATATTTGTGTAAGTATATAGTATATATATATATACATATATACATTAGGGTGTGCAAAAAAGTCACGTAATGTTTTTTCTTTAGGTACCGTAAATCAAAAACCAAGTTGGAGCCATATGTAGAAGTTCACGCAAATGAGAAAAGTTCTCTGCGCGACATTCACTTGGGAGTGACCAGAAACGATGCTTTTACATATTGTACAAGCAGCTCACGTTTTCCGGTCTTAGACCAAATAACCTCTGCGTAGCCAAAAAACATGCATTTGAAAGCCAGCTATAGTGAGAAGGCGAAACATTCCCTCCCCGCTAGGTTTAGGACCCGCCACGTAAAAAACCCCTACATACAAACTGAATGATCAAAATAAAGTTTTTGTATGAGAAAATTTTTCATCGTAGAAGATATCTTCATGAAATTCGGCATGGGTTATTGTCTAAAGCAACGGCATAATATCTGAAGAATTTGCTTAGATCGAACAACTATAGCATATAGCTGTCATACAAACTGAACGATCCAAATCCAATTCTTGTATGAAAAATCTGTTCATTTGAGCAACGATCTTTACAAAATTTTTCATATATTATTATCCAGGATAAATCTACACGGTATCTAACGAAAAAATTAATGTTTTATGCMCACCCTAATAGTATGCATAGATACAAATATATGCGCCTGCTGAAACCATTTATTGCGCCCTCCTTATGCTCGTCAATTTAAAGTATTTGACTATATAAATCGAGCAAATCTCGATTTAGACCCAAAGCGCCGGCGCGCCCAGCATCCGCATTACGATTATACGTCGCCGGCAATTGCACAAACTCGCCTTGCGCTCGTCGCTTTGTCGTCGACAAAATCGTCGAAGAATCGGGTAATATCTCACTATTACCAAAAGCGCCAACGAAGTCATTCTCCGTTTCTAAATCTTTCTCAATCGCATACAGCTCCTCTTTGGTATCGTCCCCGCCTTTACTAATTGTTGTCGTCGCTTCATTCACATCCAAATCGAAGAATAAAATATTGCACTGTTGCAAATTCTGTTCGAATTGCTTTTGAAAATTATTTGCATCAATCGGCTGCAGATCTTCGCTATCCGATTGTGGCAAATTGAAAAGCTCCGCCAGCGGATCGGCATGTTGCTTCGTCGTCGCACGCGTGCTGCTGCAGTTCTCTTGTCGCTGTGCTTCGGCAATTTCAACACTCTTCACATACACATTCTCACCGATGCTATCAACGAATTCCTTATAATAGCTTGCCTCCATGGCACGCACAAAAGTGCCATCGAGATTTTGGAAACCGAGGCGTATGAGTAATGATATTTTCGTATTGAAACATTGTAGCCATGCTTTGTTCGTTTGATAGACGCCCCATTGACCGTCATCRCTCAACACATTCCAAAAATCGAGCAACACATTCTTGGTGAAATCGACCAACATTGTGCGTTGTGCATCGGGTCGCAGACGACAAATCGCGTCCAAGTGTCTGAAAGTTATATCGAGTAAATTTTGTGGATGTTTCGAGTTGAAAAGTTGCCATTTGTAGATCATTGTCATGAGATTCCATAATTTATCCATCGAACTTTTGTCGAGACGCATRATTGATGAGGTGGCAATATCATTAAGCATATATTTACAATGATCGACGGTAAGTAATTGCGAATTGTGATG
>NW_017536941.1:139135-145971 GCF_001853355.1 Bactrocera latifrons | reverse complement strand
TATATACAATTACTTCTATGAATATTGGTGACATTTAGGCATAAGAACATATGCATTAAAAAACTTACTTCCTGTTCATGTAAGCAATTATAAAATAGGGAGTAAAAACTAACGGAATATAATAATATAGCAAGGACATGCAATTATCCTTGCGGCAACTGCATTAAGCCGCTTGACGCTCACTGCAAGAAGTTGCAACCTGCCTACCTATGTACATATGTATATTCCTAAGTATATTATAAGGAARTGCAAGCAACGACAAATCCTTAGGAGTCCACAAATTGGCACGTTCGCGTGTTTGYCGTTATGATAAGGAGTGTGGTCTGTCGCCACTGGGAATGAAAATCAGAGAAAATTAAATCGAGAAGTAAGGATTGGCAAACCTCTGGAGAAACCGAAATTAGAATTAAAAAAACTGGAAATTGAGAGAAACAACAACCGCATTAATTTGGTAAAGGTTTCAAAAGCCTTGGGGCCAATGCTTTATCTCATTCCAAAAACTGGTAATAACCATACACTCTAATAATGATCTGAACTGAAATCACCTACACTCTTCAACTCAACTCTTGTACAACCGAACATGATGAGTCTTATAATTTTTTCTCTGTTACATATAGTTTAAGACTGGTACTTATGCAACAATTGAAAATTTGAAGAACTTCATTTTTAACGAAACAAGAAGAAAATTTTCCTAAGCAAATAGGGAAATATCTGCGGACCAGTATTRAGATCATTAACAGAAAGCTCCAATTTTGCTATGACTGAGATTGAGAAGTCGAAATGCAGTGTGTTTGTTCAAACTTTTTTTGGAAAATAGTGGAAGAAGAGCTATTCTCATATTCGGCATGAGATAAGAAAGTCATACAAGATGGGAATTGAATTCGGACATTTTTATATGTATGCTGGGGTTATTTCTACATATYTTGAGAATAAGCAGTAAATTTTTAGAAGAAGTGTCCTAACTGGACACTGTCTCATTGACACGGGTTGTGGCTAAAGATTTTAGTGGAACATCTTGTCAAAGTTGCAATGAGGAAGATGAAGTGGGAACATCTGRATACTTACTCCTCCACTGTTCAGCTTTCGCCAAACTAGAGTTGAAGCATTTTGGCTGGAATTGATATTAGTCGCCTTAATAAATTTTTGGCAGGCTCTAGGCGTCCAGCTGCAAGCGAAACCATTGGTTTTCGTAAAAGTGGAAGGAACAGCTGGTACGATGAACAGAGAAAGCAGACAGCCTACCTCGTTATATTAGGTTGTCAAAAAAGTTTTGCGGTATTTTTTTATTGAGTTTTCAATTGTTCATAAAATTTTTTTTGATGACTCATGCCCAGCTCTTGACCGATGCTACGGCTGCTACTATGCTTGAGATGCATTTTTGCCTTTATCGTAGTAGTACTGTAAAATATGCCGTATTTTCTTTTTATTTTGCTCCATGTTTGCGACGCTATAACTCATGAATGACTTAAAAGAAACGACAATCAATCAAACACTTGTTAGCGCGTGAAATGTGCTTTCCAAAAAGTTATAGCATGACCCGATGCGATAAATAAAACTAGAACTACGCGCTCTCAGCGCAACTAGGGAAAATACCGCAAGACTTCTTTGACAACCTAATATTGTGATCGGCTACGAGAGGGGTTGAATAGATACCGATATTTGAAAAGTTGTCTCGCTCCATATGCGGTGAGCGCAAAAAAAAAGAACAAAAACGGGAAAGACCGAAATCCTTGAGTATGAAGAGCTTGAGAAGCTGGCCGACAGGGGTAATGCTCGAAAATTGTACAAAAAGTTGCGGCGCCTAACGGAAGGTTTCAAAACCGGAGTATACTCTTGTACGACCCAAATTGTAAATCCAGTAGCTGATATTGAGAGCATACTGAAGTTATGGAGTAAACACTTCACCAACCTGTTGAACGGCAGTGAAAGTGTAACATCTGGAGATGGCGAACCCGATTCCCCAATCGATAACGATAGAGTCAATGTTTCATTCTCCGCTTATGATGAGGCTTGAATAACAATTACCCACCTGAAGAACAACAAATCGGTGGATTTCCGGCCGAGCTATTAAAATACKGCAGCGAAGTACCAATATGGTGTATGCATCAGCTTCTTCGCTAGATATGGTCGAATGAAAGCATGCACAACGATTGGAACCTAAGTGTACTCTGACCAATCCATAAAAAGGGGGATTCTACAATCTACGCCAATTACCGTGAGATAAGCCTTCTCGATATCGCATATAAGATCTTATTGGGCATAGTGTGGGAAAGACTAAAGCCCATTGTCAACAATCTGATTAGACCTTATCAGTATGGCTTTAGAACTGTAAAATATACCAGATTTTCCCAATGTGCCACATCTTGGAAAAGACCCGTGAAAAGATGATCGATACACACCACCTTTCGGCTATCTTGGAACCACGACCAAAAAAATATCAAACTCTACAAGTTCCTCATTCTCGTCCTGCTATATAGTGCGGAGGCGTTGACAATGACATCATCTGATGTGTCGGTCTTAGGAGTGTTCGAGAGTAAGATTTTGCTGAAATTGCTTTGCGCATTGGCAACGGCGAGTATCACAGTCGAAGGAACGATTAGCTTTACGAGATATACGGCGACATGGACATAGTTCAGCGAATCAAGAGACACGGCTGCGCTGGCTTATTCATGTTKTCCGGTTGGGGGAGTACACTCTAGTCTTAAAAGTTTTCGATTCAGTAGCCGCCGGTGGTAGCAGAGATAGAGGAAAAAATCCAATCTGTTGGTGAGGTTAGTTGGGGAAGGACCTGGCTGCATTTGGTATCTCGAAATACCAAGAAGAAATGACTGGCGCGCTATTTTTAATTTGACTAAAACCGCGAAACGACGGTCTCCTTGAGCCATAGCTGGACTTTTGGGCACTATAGAAACATAATGTATATACACAATAAAGAATTCCAATGTTCTCTTAAGTTAAAAACATAAAATCTTGTATTATTTCAAAAGTCTCCTTTTGGTTCTCCAATAAAATTTTAACATCCCGTTAAAAGCAATGATTGTGTAAACAATGCATTRCCACTTTTGTACATATGCTGCTCAGATAAATCTGTTGGTACATATGTAACTGTCGTTTCCTTTGCGATTGGCTTCTTTCCTGCCTGCTTGCGAAGCCTGCTTCGGTCACTTAAGTAGCRCTAGCAGCACTTTCCGAGTATTTGCAGTGGGTATGACGCATATGGTCAAAAGGACGACCAGCCTGTGTGCAAATGCATTTATAATCTGGTCATTAAGTATATATGTATGTATGTTTGTATATATGTATGGGTGTTTAACTTAATATTATATATAGTATCATATGCCCGCATACCCATACAGATGTATGTACGTAAATTGTGGGACTTGTTTAATGGCATAAGTGACACCGCACAACCACAACAACACCAACCGCAAACTAATAAAATGTTGCTATTACAAATATTATTGCTTTTAATACATTTATGCCATGCTTTGCTGTTATTGTTGTCATGAGTGTTGTACGCTACAAATGTGAACATATGTAACTAAATTTTATCGGCAAATATTTGTACGACAGCAATACGAGGACCGTACACAACTCAGAACGAAAGCGAATCACTGCCACTGCTAAGTGAACGGACAAACAAAAGCGGCCAAGTGAACTTGAAGTGAACAAAATGTTGGTCGGTTTAATTTGAAAATCAAACAAACCGAAAATGCCATTGCAATAAATTCAAAATATCAGTCACAACAACAACCGAGAGCGGCTTGTGCGCAGTAGCTTGCAATTGACTTTGGAAATTGCAGCAACAAATGAAGAAAATACAGAAAATACACAGGTAGACGGCTAAATTGGTGTGTAAGTATAAGCAAGTGCTCTTCTTACTTTTATATACAGACACTGTTGAGCAAGAGTATGGAGACAMCGAACGCTTGCTCAAGGTCCAAGCCGAATTGTCTTTAAGCGTATGAAGTATTAAAGCGAATCGAACAAACAAATTTCGAAAATTTATTGAACTGCTTGTAGGCAAAATATAATAGATCGGGATAGATCATTTTTGAAAGCAAAAAAAATCAAAGTAGGATGAAACCCATTGAAAAAGAAGGATGAAATCACAAAAATTAAAGAAAAAGTAATTTACATAGATTTTAGATCGGGAAGAGAAAGAGGATGTGCGTGATTGAATTCAAAAACAAAATAACGGTTTATCTCATCATCAATATAAAAAGTAGTATAGCAGACACCTCTTGATTAACTTTGTGGTCACAATAAGTGAGCTCCACGCTACTATTGCTGCTTTGCTATCAGAGAAGTTGCTTACCACCCTGAAATAAGCTGTACTTTGSAGCAATCCTGATCTATACGGCAGTGAGCCCGCGCGCTAAAACTATATTTTATAAAGAGCTTCCTTAAAAAATGCTCCACCAGATCTTCTCTCAATCCCTGAAAAAGCTTCCTGCCATCAAATACGTCCCGTTCATATATCAATTGTCTATATGTGAGTAAAGCAAAAGCTATGGCAGAGTCACAAAGGAATAGAAACATTGGCGCAAGTTTTCGTTGATGTAAGGAAAACTTTCCGAAATAGTGTGTAATAAGCCGATTTTTGGTATCACCATTTTCAAGACTGCCAATATAAGAAACGCTAATTATAGGAACTGGCAAAATAAACAAAAATATATGTATCGAACCTCAGCAATAGTCCAGGGTCACTTAAAGCGATCTCAGCTTACGAGATTTAATCGCTAATGGTGCAGGAACAGCTAAATAGATCGTAACCAAGCGCTGTTTATCTGCAGGGTTTGTCCGGAAAGTAATAGGACTGATTTTCTAACGCCRCGACAGTATTTCMGARCGTGTGYGCAYCGACTGCATTCGGTAGAGGGCGTTCCTAGCTAACGAACTAGCGGCTGGTCATTTATCTTCGAGCACCCGAAGAATCAGGGCAAACATTTTCGCGCGACGTGTTTCTGTGAGTGCTGCGAGCCGAAAATGWAGCGTTTGTTAGAGCAGAGATACGCGATTAAATWTYTAACTTCAAAGGCATCGTCCACCATGAATTTGTTTCTCCTGGACAAATCGTCAGCGCCAAACGAAAGTTCAGTCGGGTCCGACAAGATAGCACAGCCGATTCGAACGTTGTACCACGACAACGCCTCAGCTCACAACGCCTTTCTTGTGAACAGCTACCTAAACAAGGCCGGCTTTCCAACGCTTCAGCAGCCGGTTACTGCGCAGATGTGGCCCGCCGGACTTGGTTTTGTTTCCTTGTTTCTTTGCCTAAAAAGGCCGATGAAAGGCAAGCATTTTGAGACGACAGAGGGGAAATAACTCTGGCAGCGCTGCATYGACGCAAAAGGCGCCTTATTTGAAAGTTTTGAAAGAATTGTAACGTTTGGTTCAATAAATTTTCGTAAATCGACTCAGTCCTATTACTTTACGGACAAACCCTGTAGGTGCCAAGTMACATGGATATAGCCGGTATTGAATTGGCTGACGAGCTTGGTCGCTCTGCAGCTGTCAATAGAATGGCATGCGCCAATCTAAGTTGCTAATGGGGGGTTACACCCTCACCAGATTTAAAAATAATGTAATCTCAAAAGTAACAAGTTTTTGTTGCATTTTACACTTAGCGCTGTAAGCTCAAGAAGCATCATTTTAACATGAGTTCAGCACCTTATGCAAACTGTCGGTTTTGAAATATGGAGCTRGAAATTCCCGAGCGACTGATGCTTGATTAAAGCCCTTTGATTCAGGTATCCGAATATGGATCTCATCGCCTCAATAGCGCCTAGGAGAATACCGGAATTTTATCAGTATGCTGGGTCTATGTGATGCGTTGTGACAGAGAGGAGGGCACAATGGGCCTTAGCCTTTCTGCAATACGCGTGTTAAGTGCTTTTCAAACTATATCAAACGACGCTGCTGAGATATTAGTCAGTATGACGCCGATTGATATCCAGGGAGACGAATTGGCGCGAATATACAACTTACATTCCTGGATTTCCACCTGACCCAAATATTCAGTGACTATAGGTGCTTTAGAAGTTACCTATACTATATTGTACGACGTGTACGGAGTATAGTACGACGATGCTGACGTACTCTATCATTGCCCTCGATTTTCAAGTAGAGGGAAAAAGCTGAGAACCACACTTGGAGGTAGTCTCAAGGTGGAAAATTTGATTGCACTTACATATGTGCGAGTCCACTGTAAAATGGAAAGCTGTCAGGGAAGCGGCAACTCTATTTATAACAAGTAAGGAAGGCCTAAGTTCGGGTGTCACMGAACATTTTATACTCTCGCATGATAAAGTGATAATCGAGATTTCAGGCGTGGTTGTAAACCGATTTTACCTATATTTGGTACATGTCATCAAGGTGTTAAGAAAATATTATATACCGAATTTCATTGAAATCGTACTCGACCGATTTCCTGAGATATGGCTTTTGGTCCATAAGTGGGCCTGGGTGCAGCTTCCTTCTGCCATTTCTTCCGTAAAATTTAGTGTTTTTGAAGTTTTTTGTTAGTCGGTTAACGCACTTTTAGTGATTTTCAGCATAACCTTTGTATGGGAGGTGGGCGTGATTATTATTCGATTTCTTCCATTTTTGAACTGTATATGGAAAGCCTTAAAAGAAACGACTGTATACAGTTTGGTTGACGTAGCTATAGTAGTTTTCGAGAAATGTACAAAAAAGTTAGTAGAGCGCGGGGCCACGACCACTTTTCCAAAAAAAATACGTCCAAATATGCCCCTCCCTAATGCGATCCTTTGTGCCAAATTTCATTTTAATATCTTTATTTATGGCTTAGTTATGACACTTTATAGGTTTTC
>NW_017536941.1:130124-138725 GCF_001853355.1 Bactrocera latifrons | reverse complement strand
TTTATCGGATTAAAATTCCGCACTCCTACTTTAGATGCTTCCTCCTAAATGTTCAGCCATGTCCGTCTGTCTGCATATACGCGAACTTGTCCCTCGGTCTTTTCAGTTTCTCAGTTTCTAATGTAACCATACTTTTATGACACAGTGTACCTCGATAAGCATACGAATTGGGCATAGTCAATAAGAATCAGTATCAAAAACTTGCAAAGCAAAGCACAGAAAACTACAAAAATAAGAAATAATAAGAAGAGGCTGACAAATGAAAGTGAATTGAACCAGCAACACCAAAGGCAATTAAAGATATGTATTTATAAGCATATGTATGCACTACAGTCATACCATACATACTCACTAACATAAGTACACAGGCCTAAATGCAGATGCTTTGGGTGCGTAGGGATCATACACATATGCATATATGTATGTGTGTCAGTGTATATGTGAGATATTGTTATTCTACCTGCAATATTTATCACAGAGCTCAATACATAATACAAGTGACAACCAGTTTTCATTAACATACCCAAAATCACAATTCTCAACTGTTGCACAACAAAAAGTACACGCAATCGCGCATATGAGCAAACACCCAGGTTCATATGTGTGTTTGTACGCACAAGTACGGAATGTACACTTAGCTACAGGCAAACACATAAAATCGAAAAATAAAACAAAGCAAGAAAAAAAATCGGTGCCTAAAAAACACCCTCACCCTAGCGAGTCCACGAACTAAGCAGCAAACCAAAAGTCATAAAGAGTCATTAAATCTTAATACATCTTAAAGCCTTGCGTCAAAAAGGGCATAAAACGATTGGGTCAACTGTGGCATGTTGTTGTTGTGTGYGGTGCGGTTCGCTTTAATACAAACGGAAATTTAGTTTTTTATACGCCAATGTTTAATTTTGTGTTTAGTACTTAAATGAGTACATAGAAATGTACACACACGAATAAGTRCGAGTATGTACGAGTTGTGTGTGCCGTAATCAAAACTGTACCCCCAGAGGAGTGAAGGAGTGCGGATTTAATTGGCGGCTACAGGCATTTGAAGGTAAAGACCAAACGTATAATTTTTATAAAAAAAAAAAAAAAATGATGCAAGAGGCAAGAAGTAAGAAGCGTGGCCGTGTGCTTAAATGCGTGTAATAAATGACTTGAGCAAATTATTATTGTCAAATCATTTTGAGTATACGAAAAGTTASCCCTAACACACTAGACTTTACCAACAGTCCATTAAAGCTCAGTCCAACCTTTGGATATTGTGCTGATTTGTCCAAAAACTTAATTCATAGACTTACATATAAGTAAAATAGAAGTTCCAGGCTTGACTGATTCGTAGATTTACATATACTATAGTATAAATAATATAGTAAGTTCTAGGCTAYACTGACATTTCGAAGTTCTAACAGGTTTTTATGAATAGTGATGCTTATGCCATTGTTATCCCCGTAAAACTAATGCGGCYGGGTAAACTGACGTTGAGCAATACCAAAAGCTCCAAGAGGACCTTTTCGATMCGTACGAAACCAAACGAGATTTCAGAAATGGCGACTCCCTTTCGATCGACTTCTTCAATCTACTTGGGGAAAATAATTCGAGTCGCAGAACTAAATAGAGAAAGTACCCTCTTCCATAAGATTGTACAGCTCATAGCGAATAAGATATACGATGCCACTGACATGCCTCAGCGAATTAAAGGACAGCGGCTACGCTGGTTAGGCCATGTCGTCCAAATGGACGAAAACACTCCAGCTCTGAAAGTATTCGACGCAGTACCCGCCAGGGGAAGTAGATGAAGAAAAAGGCCACCACTCCGTTGGAAAGACCAAGTGGAGAAGGACCTATGTAGTTTTGCTGAACCATTTTGTTCGGAGCTTGTGGCGTTTTCTTAGGCTATAAGCTATGCCGACTTTCGAACAAAGATCTTGTCAATAAAAASATTTTCCATACCAGCTTTTGATTTTGAGGTCAATTGGTATGACAACTATRTGCTATAGTGGTCCGATATCAATGACTTGGACGGAGTTTCAGATCGATATCTCAAAATTAAAGGGAMTAGTTCGACTAGTCCTAGCACGAAAGACGTACATAGCTAAATCAACCCTTCAAACCTATTATATGACTTATATATAGTACATACACATATACTGTAATTTTGAAGCAAGCTTAGCATACTTATTTTCTTTAAACGTGAAAATGGTATCAGGGTGTGGTAGATCTTGGGAGTAGGGCTCTYAAAACTATTCCAATAACTTGAAAACAGATTATTCGAATATTCGGCTTGTAACCGTTTTCATAAAATTATATCCCTAGAAACAAATTTTAGACGTCGAACACTTATTAWTTGGACAGACGACTACGCATGGTTAACCTCAMATCGAATAGTCGRCGWYTTAYGMCTATCTGGATTCTGCWAAGCRARTATTTTTATTCGAACAAATTTTATTCCAKTCAATCCTGTTAGTCGATTAGTCGTATAACCAAGAGCTCCACTTTGGAGATAAGGTTATTGATTGAAGACATCTTGTCGAGAGATTTACAAGATCTGAAACAGTCTTCTTCTTTATTGGTGTAGACAACGCTTACGCGGTTATAGAGATGGAAGGACGAAATTATGTGTAGTAGTTCACGAAAATGAGGAAATATATTTGATTGCGATTTACTTGGGAGTTTTCACATATGGCTCAAGCAACTCACGACATCCGGTCTTAGGCCAAGTAGCACCTGGGTAGCCAAAAACACATCCGTTTGAAGCGAGCAAATTTGAAAAGGCGAAAAGTCCATTCCCCAGTGTTGAGCGCTGGGTTTCAGACCCGCCACGTAAAAAACACACCCGAAGAAAAGTATAAAACAGACTCGGATCTTAAACATTACTTCTGATAAAAGTTGTTTTGAAAATCTTTTACGGAGAAAGTTTTGTCTTATTAGCTGAATAAGGCACTAGAAAGAATCAGTTAAAGAGGTATTTAAAAGTAGCTGATATGGTGAACCGTGAGACTATCGATTTGAAAATTGTTGGCATTTTTCCTTTGTATTTTTGTTTACATTTCTGTTCGAGTATTTCCTTCGTATAAAGATATCTTTCTTCATWATTTTTTGTTTTAAGTAAATCCAACAGATACGTCTATAATTTCCGGGGTAGAGATGAAACCTGTATAACAGATCTCAACAAAATAGGTTGTTCRTCAGTAAAATAGAGTGTAACTAACCCTACTTTGTTGGAAATGTCTAGATTACTACCTATCGCTGAAGAATTTCCAGTTCAAAAAAACGAAACCATTTCCAAATTGTAAAACTTTGGCTGATTTGTCTACTCACTGTCAAGTTAATTGAAAAAATTTCATATATTAAGACTCACACTTATTTTTCTTAAAYCACATATTTTCAAAGTGCCACTTACGCTACTATCCAACTATGGTAATTTCCRCTTCCCAACAAAAATATGATAAACAATCAAACATTAGAAAAGCMACATTTGAATAAACGAATACAAATTGATTGCTGTTTCATTTGAATATGTCTTCGAATAGGGAAGAAACAGCGAACTTTTTGTGTAGATTATAACTATAAGCAAGCCATCGAATGACGCTTGTGACCACACCTTGTAAAAACTATATTCAAAGGATTGGCTGTAGGTACAATTGCCCTTCCTTGAATTCTTTCCTTTCTTATTAATTTTTGTTTTGCGTTTAATTTGTTAATGTAAGGGGATGTTTGAAAAGCAAGATACATTGATTTATTGTGATAATATTTCTTAAGACACCAACTTATAGAAGGTCTAATTTAGGGTGTGTCATTTAATAGTTCGAATGAGTGAATTAGTCCAATTGATTACCAAAATTTAATGAAGTTTAGGTGTTTTAAGAACTGAAAAACAACGAATTCCTGTCATATTGAATTAGAACATATAGTACATACATATATCGAAATCGATACACCCGTTATATCGACCTTTCAAGTTTTACAACTGCCAAGGCTTTGGCTAACCCGAAGAGATATGACGACCGAGTTGATATTCAATTCAATGGCTATACCTCTTTAAACCCGAAGAAGTGCGCGACAACTTTAGCCGGCAATTTACACTGACGCTTTCTATAGTCAAAGCCAAACGCTGTGTTACCCGGCGGCTGCGAAAAATGGCAAAGGACTGCACACCACTTACTTTCACSGAKKAGGATCTACGCTCCCTCCAGAGTTTAAGAGGTGGACTATGAACTGAACCTGAGCGGCCGACAATCATCCGTACTGTTTCGGGGTAAAAACCCTAAATTGAGAAAAATCAAACAAGGGGTTCCGCAAGGTGATGTCCTCTCGCCGTGGTTGTTTGACATCTCGAAATTGTCTCAACCACCAGGTGGAATTTCTATCACCTCGAACGCTGTAGATTACTCGATAAAGATGTCGGCAATGGAATCGATGTCATGTGCTCAAAAGTAAACGGCTATCTCTCCGACGTTTTCGCTTTCTAGCTGCACGGAACTTAATACTTTTCCCCACTAAAATCACAGCGGCAATATTCACAAACTGGAGGAAGTAGTACAGACTTGACCTTAATATTGCAGTCGATGGCGTTAAAATTCCCACCATCAATAATCCTAAGATTTTAGGTGTGACACTCAACAACCTGTGCTTCTTCACTCCTCATACTACCACGATTATTGCCAAAGTACAGAGACGCAACAAAATCCTCAAGTCGCTAGCCCGAGGCACATGGGGAAAAAGACAAAAAAAAAATATTTCTGGCAACATACAAGGCAATCGGCTGGCTGATCCTTAACTACGCAGCACCAACACTGCACTCCAGACTMTAACGGGATGCCACTTGATGTCTAATGTCGARCATTTGCACATGAGGCCCKTATGTTCCTAGTTAAGRAGCATATTGAACTTYTCTSCMAGCAGTTTCTGYTGCGGTGTTTTCGTAGAAATCATATCTGCAGTCACCTGCGTGAAGCGAAATCGCTTCTTAGGAGAAGCAAGCATCAACTCCGTCGATGACATAAGATAATGCGCCGACCCGACTTCGATTGTAACTAACTTCAGACATGCACTGACCGCCATTCACAGTAGAGCCATAAACTTCTTCACAGACTCCCTCTCAGTGAATGGCGTACTAGGATTCAAACCACCATCCATTGCAGACAACGAGCTCGAGTTGCCGCGTGAATCGACAGTGATCCTTGCGCAGCCTCGTTCTGGATAATATAGCACGTTAAACTCCTACTAATCCATGCAACGGTCCCCGCATGACTCTAATCCCCTCTTTGCTAACCCTACACATTTGAGACCCCTCTCCCTAAGGTCCGATGGGAGCACCGATCGAAACAGTACGTTTCCGGGGCCTACCATTGGATAACCTCGATGACAACATATCTGAACCTGAAAGACTGTTCTGAATTCCAATTTGATAGTCGATTTTGATACCTACAGGTAGAAACTTTCGTTGGTTTCCTAAATATGGATTACCTCATTCCAAATTCAAATACTTGTCGATTTTCATTTTTCAAACAGAATCGGTAAACAATAAGATCTGAAATTTTTTAGCAAAATTCACTCGAATCCCAATGTACAGCAGACCTGTATATACTACATATAGAGATACTCTATATGTACCACCTATACATATATGCTCGCAGTCTCACAATTTCTGTTAATTGATGTTGTTTATTAGCTCTACTTCAGTATAATTTGCTTTCGATATTCTACATAAGCGATGTGTATAAGAGACAGACTTCAGTATAATTTGCTTTCGATATTCTACATAAGCSATCAATAAAAATCAATCAATTGATAAACAAATTAATTCATCCGCTCCTAACATGAAATTTTATGTTATGTTCGTACTTTCAGTATCTACAATGTCTGGGCGAAGAGTGAATCCAACCGCTTAATTGTGTGCTTACGAATGATAAGTACTATACTAATCAACAGATCTTCTTCTATTACAGTAAAGTAAGGAGATCAGTTTATCAGAGGCAACTTGATTTTAAGCGAGTAGACCAGCCTACGGCGCAAAAAAAGGCTTCACTTTGACAATKTATTTTGGGAGTAAGATAAAATGAATCGAATTTGATTCTTTCAGGCTTTATACAAGATTCATTTGTGTCTATAAAAAATGTATATTGATATTTTCATACAAATGCCGATTATTTGATGAATCTTCAAAATCAAGAGGGATATACGTTGGAGGCCGATAGTGATTATCTTCCGTTCTCACGACTGTAGGGAATAAGTAATCGGAACGGACCTGGATTTTTATCCGGCCGGCCAAGAACTGCAACTCATGTCGTACATACCTACACAAAAACTGAGGAACCCGAAAAAATTTTCATATTTTAGGTGGAGGTGGTACCACTTTTAGTATTTTCTATATTTTTATAGYTACCTTTGTATATAGTTATAGCTAGGATTATTTTGTGGCAAGTGATCACCGCGGCTGACCCAAATAAACTCCAGCCTTGAGGCCCAATGTTCGAGCCTGCAGCAAATAGAGTCACCAACAAATGGCCGAATATGTTMCTCCCAGGAAACAATAGTCTCGTTGTTATTTACTTTTGATTTCACATAACCCCATAAAAATAGTCCAGSGGTGTTAAATTRCACGATGTATGACATGTAACACCGTCCTATTGGCACTGAAGGTCATCTACATATTTCAACATCCTCCAATTCAGACCCGAAAAGTTCGATTATGCAGCTAAAGGTTCCGCAATAACAGGCCGAATATTCTCTTCCAAGGATACAATCGTTTCGTTTTTATCGCCCTAAATAAGCGACTTCCGATAGCCTTACAAAAATAGTGTTCGAACCAAAGGTTGTCCACCTAAAGGCCAATTCAGACACGAAAAAGTCTTCAACCATAGCTCTATAGCCCAAATTCAGACACGCTTCATTTTTGAAAAAATATGGRCCAAAGATTGCCTATACCCATAGAGCATAGAACAGTGACTTTTTCAGAATGTATTGATATGTCAGAAATGGCTTGTGAATTATCACAACAATGAACAAAATTTTCTTGTGAAAATCGGAATCGGTGCTGCCCTCGTTGTGGGCCAATTCACGACGCGCTTGCTGTTCGTTCGAGTTAAGTTGTGTAAGCCCCCAAACCAAGATCCTTTCGGATAGCCTTCCACAAACTGGATGCGCACTAAGTACAAATAGTAACACCATATGAAAAAGACCAACTACGAAAAGACAGAAAACCACACGTCTAAAAAAACACACTCACTAATTTCCCAACTGAATTCATAAATTCGAAAAGTTATTGAAATAAAAATTTCGTTTCATTTGTTAACTAGTGCCAACAATCAATTGCTGGCTGCCTGCTACTCCCTCAACACGAGCACAAGAAAAGCGTTAAATATTCAGCTTCTCGAGTATCAAGTTTTTTTTTTTTTTTGTTTTCTTAAACTTTATTAACAGCACAAAGTTGAATGAATGCAATATTGCGATTTCAATGAATGAGCAATAAACGAATGCTCAAGATGCCAGAGTGACAATTGCTAGATTAAGAAAAGCACGGCGAGCGAAAAATTAATAACAACGAGAAAATTGCATGGTTCTTGAAGGAATGCTCGCAAGTACCAAGCAGCRCAATAAATTCGGCAATCAACAACGGCACTAAGCGGGGCGCGTAGCATTATGAGCGRCAAGAGGACAAGCGAAGTTCATTGCTGATCATGAATTGGCTTGAATTAATATAAATTAAGGATTAATTTAGTCGGTTCCGTTGTGACAAAGCTGATCACTATACCATACATATATTGTATGTAAATACAATAATGCAGCTTATGCGCACACCATATGTTATGTGAATTATGCATACGTTGAAAGAGTTATGTACTTTCAACAAGTTTTCAAGTCAAGTGATCCCTTTTGTGCTTTCGTTCAATATCTCATTAATCATGAGTCATTGTGTTCAAAAACTGTTTTGCGACAGCAAAGTGGCGACACAAAGTCGGTATTTTCTATAAGGTTGGCGTTTTGAAGGTATACAAGTATAATTTTTTTAAGGGTTAGCTGTCAAAATAAGGAAAAAGAGTTTAATATTTGTATTTTCGATATATTTGCGTAGATATATCTACAGCAAATTAATTCGTAACTATTCCTCGGTTTGCCAAGTAAAATCGCTCTTCTGCGTGCTAAATTTCAACATAAGTTTGCAATAAGTCCCAACTCACATGAAAGCACCGAATCTTTATTGAAACGAGCAAATTATAGCATAAAATGGGCCATATAGCCAACTACCTCATATGACKTGATTCTGTTAGGTCACTCTTGGCGAGATTATATTAAGTCAATATTAAATCATAAAAGCTACGACTGATCAACATTCGGTGCGTTCTTGGCGAGATAGAGCTGGCTAGACTGGAATAAGCTAAAAAATCTATCCGAACAATAAATATCTTAAAATGATCAAACAAACTAAGTCCCAAATCGGGTAATTTTTTAATTCTGTGTCATAAATTCGAAGCAACTTGGTATTATTGTATTTTTTACTCTAGAAGTACTTAMATACATTAACCTAAATTTTGAGTCTATGACCCAACAAGTTATAAACTCTTTATACCTCGAACGAGATATATTATATTAAGTTTGCCACGA
>NW_017536941.1:115433-128434 GCF_001853355.1 Bactrocera latifrons | reverse complement strand
CACTATTTTATATTAATTATTATTCAATAATTGCAAACCGTTACTTCCAAGAAATACACCAAATTCACATTGTTATTARAGTAACTACAAAATTATTGATTGCCTTTAGTAGTATAATAAAATTTATTGGCTTCCAACAGCAAGTGTTCTCGAACATATGCACACCTGTKTTAGAATTCCGCAACACCATCTGATAGCTCCCATAATTAGACGCTTAATAGTCGCGAATTTTAAATTGCTAATTTCACCTAATACAAGCACACGCACACACATATACACGAGTACAAGTACATTCAAAAACTCCCGAACACACACAGTTGTTGCTTTTTTTGTTTTGTTTATACCTTGAGTTGACTTTTCCTCGCAAATTTGTTGCGCCTTCAGGCGTTGATCAATCACGTAAAGCATTTCGCAGCCCAAATTAACCATTAGAAAGACATTGGCGCGCGGGTTGCACTGCTGACTCAAGGACGYCATGCTGGTCTTCTTATAATTRTTGTTGGTGTAAGTATGAATATGTCACCCGCCGCGCGCGGGAAAAATTAACGATTATCAGCTGTTYGCTAGCTACCGACAAAATACTGTTATTTAAACACACTGCCACACTGCAATAACAAAGGCTCGCGCGATTTTATTGAATTTCTCTACAATTTTTGTTTACAATTGAAGCGGAGCGCAACGTCTAGCATGCTAGCGATCCAATTGAACACTAACCCAAACAGCGTGAAGGCGCACACAGGAGTCAAAATGTTACACAAGCGCCCCCACACACCGCCAGCGCAAGCACACGCGCACACACACTCAAACAGCGCCGCGCTCGCATTGCATACTAGTTCAACAACGCTAAGAGTATGTCCGGCGGTTCGCTTGCCGTTGTCACTGTTTTCATTGTCGGTTAGCGCGCGCGTACCGCCGCGTTGCGCCTGCAAGCAGAAACGCTGTAGGCAATGAACCGCAGTTGGTTGACGGCGTCAGTGTACGTGTTCGGGTTGGCTTTGGCGTTGTCGCCACATTGGAGCTGGCAGGACAATTAGTAATGGCAGCATTGCTGGCGCGCAAACAAGTGAATAAGTCGCCGGCAGTCAGGCGATCGGGCAGTCTGTCACTCAGGTACTACCTGGTAAGGCATGCTAACTGAATGCTAGCAACTACCTGCCGTCACTTTGGTATGTGGAAAAATATGAATTTCTTATATGTACCATATAACATATCATACTCACATTAAATACTATATAGTTTCACGWTATATATGTATATATTTTTCTTTCTTCTTTTCTCTAAATTGTTGAGTCGCACGGCACGCGAGCCCTGCATTATGGGTTAACACTCAGTGCCACATAGAATGCCGTGTTTCGGTTACGTCGGGCGATAAAAGGCTCGTAAATGCWATATTTGGTTACATGCTGTCGTTGGTGGGGTAAGTGCAGGGGTTAGCGCCAAGATGTAGACTAAAAAATATATGATTATAAATATGCGCTCACACAATATTTTCGAAAATCTGCATATATGTTCGAGTACGTCTATATAATTTATTGTGTATTTACGTGTGATGTGACGGTTTAGGTATATRTGTGTATGTATGTATGTAGGTAAATGGGTAAGTTACTAATGCAGCAGAAGAGAGCACAAGCTTTAGTTTTTGTAGTGAAAGTTATTGATCCACTAATTTTTGTAACAGTATTTTATGCAGCACATTATCTATAACAGTGGTTAATATGTAATAACAGTGCCGTTAAGTTGTCATTAAATAGTTTTACAAATATACATATATACTACTGTGGGCAAAAAATAGTAAGACTCTTTAAAGCAAATATCCGTTTTGAAAGATCATTTGGGCCTAAGAAAAGTGAAAGCACAATTGTTTCCAAAATCACTAATTTTTTTTTTTCGAAAGAAAGCGTTGTGTGCTTTCCGACTACCAGGATGTCATGAAGCGTATTATTATTGACGATGAGTTTTGGATCTATGTATGCTTACAACCCGGAAACAGACGATCAATCGGCCGAATGTCATAGGAAAGATGAGCCGAGCCGAAAAATCTCGTTAAAGTAGGTCAAAAACCAAGGTTATGTTGACAGGTTTCTTCGATTATCGAGAAGTGGTGTACTCCGAGTTCCCGCCGTCATGCCAAACTGTCAGCAGTTTGTAAAAAGAGGCCGGAGTTATGGACCGACAACTCTTGGTTTTTGCACCGCGATAATCCGCCGTCACATACATTATTGATTTTTGGTGAGTTTTTCGCCATTTCGASCTTGTTTTTGATGGATCAATTTGTATGGCAGTTATRTCTTTAGTGGTCCTATCTATCAAATTCTTTCAAAGGTTTTGCTGTTTTACATCCCAAGTGCTGATAGTTTGCTACCTTCCATTAGATGCGTGGGCGTCCTTGCTTCCGTTTTCCACCCATGGGTCTCGAATCGATGGAGCTTTCCGCCAGAGCATAATCTTCCATTTGGATGACACGGCCTAACCAGTATATTCGTTGGATTTTCATTCGCTTAGCTATAACCAGGTCGCCTTACAGCTCGCACAGTGTGTGGTTTAATGTTCTTCGATATTTATGGCTCACGCGAACGGTTCCAAAGGCCGTGTTGAGAACAATTCTCTCGAATGCTTCAAGTAATTTTTCATCTCTATTCGCCATCGTCCATGCTTCGTATAATAGGACCGGAATAATGAAAGACAAGAGCTTTTCTGCGTTTGAACTCCAGGCTTGGATATTTTGTGCTGGTTCCGAGTATATATAGTACACAAAGTCCTTAGCTTTTTCAAAAATATTCCTGCCAACAGTGACGTATTTCTCACGACGTGAATGGCCTTTGTGCATGGCCTCCAGGTACTTTGTTTTTTCTTCGTTCACCGCAAGAAAACCTCTTTCGCTTCTTTTTCAACGGTGAAAAATGCTTTCTAACGGCTCTTGTTAAGGCCTATGACTTTGCAAAAACAAAATAGAAGTACTATCATTCGGAGACACGCGAAGTAATATCAAATAGCGTTTGGATGATATATATGGTGATTCTTCTTCTTCGATGGCGACTATCAAATATTAGTTCTGATTCGATGAGATATTTGAACCAATTTAATTTGAAGAAGATTTAACGATTCCATTAACGAAAAAYGGATAAACTGCTTTGGAAAAGAGAACAATAGAAACAGTGGAATTTACCTCGGAGAAACAGTTCAGAAGATTGCTAACTCTATTCTAAAGGCCGGAAAGGTGATAGTCATTGTGTCTGAGATAAACAAGATCCACATTGACAACTTGGAAAAAATTGTCACGTAAGGCGGAATTAATTGCAAAGTTCACGCAAAATCCTAAAAGCAGATCCATCCATTTGGGGAAAAAAAATATGTTCTCTTCCGTGTTGCGGTTCTTTTGAGACCGTATAAATATTTTTCTTCCAATCACTCCATCTCACCCTGATTCTGTGTCTGTTTTTCTGTCAGCCCCTTTCGGTTAGGTAACTGGTTAYCAATAGGCTATCAGTAATTAATGCATTCCTTAATCCATAGGTTACTTCGCTCCCTCTCATTGATTTTTCGCATTTGTTTGCTTAGCCATTTGTAGTTTGCTGGGTTATTGTTATGTTCACATATGGATTACAGAGAACTGGTCGATAGGTTACTTGTTTAGTTATTTATTGGTCACAGAAAACTTGTGCAGCCCCTTGTATAGAATATTCGTATTCTACTCAATAGAAGCTAGAGCTCGAATTTATATTTTTAAATATACATTTATTCTATATTTAGAATAGTTAGATTATTTAAATGATATGATGATGATATGTTTTTTTGAAAACTTCGTAAATTTTTTCTTCCAAATTAAAATAAGCAGATATAATTAAAATATATTTTAGAGTAAAAATAAAATATGGCAAGGACATAAATGTCAAGAACATGACTTTACTATTTGGCAGCCGCTGTCATTTTGAAATACACACAGTCACCGAAGGAAAATCGCATTTTTGTTTTTGCCTGGCGTTTCGATAAAAGTTATTAAAATAAAGCATGGATTTCTCACAGGATTATGGTATCCACGACAATGCCGTCAGCACAGGCACTACTATTATGGCAGTTGAATTCGATGGCGGTGTAGTGATCGGAGCAGATTCACGTACCAGCACTGGTCTCTTTGTGGCCAATCGTGTCACAGACAAATTGACTCGGATTACCGATAAAATATATTGTTGCCGCAGTGGTTCCGCAGCAGACACACAAGCCATCGCTGATATTGTGGCATATTCGTTAAATTACCATGAAAATCAGACTGGTCAGGAGCCATTAGTAGCAGAGGCGGCATCAGAATTCCGAAATTATTGTTACAACTATCGTGATAGTTTGCTGGCGGGTATTATCGTGGCTGGTTGGGATAAACGTAATGGCGGACAAGTTTATTCTATACCATTAGGTGGCATGTTGAAGCGCGAGTCCGTAACCATCGGTGGTTCAGGTTCGAGCTATATTTATGGTTACGTTCGTGAAGCTTATCGCCCGCAGATGAATAAGGAAGATTGCGTTGCATTTGTGGTTAAAGCTGTGAAACATGCTATCTACCATGATGGTAGTTCCGGTGGTGTGGTACGAATTGGTATTATCACAGAAGACGGCATCGAAAGGCGAGTGTTCTTTAACACAGAGTCCGGAAATCCAGTTGAAATAGGCAACTAAATACCTTACATAAAAATGACTAATGAATAATAAGAAATGTTTATGAGTTTTTAAAATTAATATCTATTATTTCAAATAAAATTTCAAAACAAAAAAATATATTTTGATTTTGAATTTATTTTCTACATATGTAGGTGTTATTTTCGGTAACAAATCACAATAGTCTTTATAAGCAGACATTTCGGTTTCCAAACGAAATTTKTTATACAAATAAAATACAAAGTAAGCATCCAGACATGTACATTTAAATGCCGACATTTTCATTCACAAAGGTGGATTTAAAAAAAAAATAAGCTTACGAAAAATCTGCATAACAAATAAGTGTTTMAAAATATATAACGATGTATTAGTTTTGCATATCTAATATAAATTTCTTTCCAGCGAAACCTTTGAAATCCAGAACAGCAGCCATGGCATCCTTAAATTTTTGCAACGGCACCATCTCATGAACTGGTGCCACGAACTTGCCTTGTTCGATCAATTCACACAATTCTGTAAACATTTGTATACGTTCGGGTGAGTCAGCGTTTTCTTTAGTCCACCGAGTCATCCAGAAGCCACGAAATGATACATCTTTGAAAATCAGCGCAGCTGTACCCGCAATTACAGGTTCTCGTGACATTCCACCGTATGTAACCATTACACCCTTGTCAGCCAAATGACGTGACACTTCGGTGGCACTTTTACCACCAACACAATTTAAAGCTAAAAGTGGCCGTGGCAAATGATTTTCTTTAAAAAGCGTGCTAGAACGAATTTCTTCTTCTGTTAATACTTCTGTAGCACCTTGGGATTTTAAATATTCTTTTAAAGACGCTATATCTGGACGRTCGCGTACAATGCCAACGGATTTTATGTTCCATGCCCTACATAATTGATGAACAGCTTGACCTACAGCACTATTCGCACCGTTCTGTATAACACAATCACCTGGTTGTAGAGCTACAAAATCTTTTAACATACGATAGGCTGTACAGGGATTAACAGTAAGGGTGGCAGCTTCGGCAAGTCCAATTTTTGATGAAACCGGCATTAGTTGTTCTTCGGCAAAAATAGCATGGGTGGTCCAAGTACCCAATCCCGTAGCAAATGGTATAACATGTTGACCAGTTTTTAGTTTTGACACATTCTTACCAATGGCAATAATTTCTGCAACGCACTCGTTACCACCAACAGCAGGAAACTTTGGCTTAACTGGATATTTGCCTATAAGAAAGGTGGTCTTAAATAGATTAAAAATATTAATTTTATTCTAATGACGCAACAATTACCTTGTATGGTATTGATATCAGCCGGATTAATAGGTGCGGCCAGTACTTTAACCAATACTTCATTATCTTTTGGGTCCTGTAGTTGGCCCTCTACAATTTCCATTACATCAACCGGTTCGCCATGTTTGGAATATTTCAGTGACTTTACTAKAACACTCATTTTACGTGTAAATTGGAAAGTTTTCGATAAATTTGGAAACGCGTAGCGTGTCGGTTGTATTAAAGTTTTAATGAACATGCTGATTAGTTATCACAAAATATTTGGATTATAATACTAAGTTATCTTTTCCAGCTTGTTATCACAATATCAGCTGTTTGTCTCAGCAGAGTTGTATGTTGAGAGACTCAAAAACTCAAACATTTTAATGAATCACATTTTTTTTTTTTTTTKTTTGATATATGTTGTTCTATACGTCATTTATTTATTTATTTTTATTTCAATTTAAGTTACCTAGGTGGAAAGAATTTTGATAAAACAAAATTTTTAGTTGCGGTTTAAAAGAAAAAAATTGCAAAACTATTTGGAAAAGCTAATATTTTTGTTTAATACTTATCTGGTAACCTCTCCACTGAAGTATAACTCACGCTATTATTTTTGACAGCAGCTGCGCTTTTTGTTGTTTCAATTCAACGGTCAACTGTGTCAAACAATCGTTCGAAAATTTAGTRAAGGTGCGCTGTGTTCAATTTTTTCATATTCAATATAAATATAAAAAATCTCAAAAGTGTTATTATATTATAATTGAAAGTGAGAGTGTTGTACTTAAAGTATTGTTTTGTAGAAACCGAGTTTAGATATGTCGGCTGCCGCGTTGTCCACATTGGCAACATTCGACGATATTCGTCGTTGTATTCAGGTATTGACTGATGGCACCGCAGAGGAAGGTAAGAATCTTTAGCCTAGCTTAAGACACCAGAATAAAATCACATTATATTGTTATGCATTCTTCATTAGAATTCCTACGAGTTTTGCGTTTACAAGAACAATTTCGGCAAGAATGCTTAGATACCGCAAAAGAAGCACAGCGTATACAGAAAGAATTAGATGCTTCACTAGAATCAATGGCAGATTTGGAAACGAAGCTTTATCATGCGCGTCGTCTCCTTGAAGTTGAAAGTAAGTTACGTCGTGAAGCTGAACACGAACGCGATCAAATGGAAAAGAAAATAATTGCTGTRGCTGACTTAGTACAGAAGGATGCCAATTTAAACAACGAGACACGCGATAAGTTAGCCTTTCTAAATACTTTGCCGCGCAAACGAAAGTCAATGAACCGTGTAATRGAGGAAAAATACGGCAATGATATAAATTCGACAGGCTCATTTCTTTCCGATTTATCTATAACACAATCTGAAGATGATTTTCTTGATGTGCGTCCATCCGCGGGCTGGCTAAAGCATCGTCCCTCTTTGCCTAAAAATTCAATACCATGCGTGGGCGGAAAACGCTCACGTGTTAGTGGARCAGGTATGCAAACAACACCAGTAACCAATACGAGACGCTCCACTACACGACGTAGTGGTCTCGGTACACAACAGCAACATATGATGGATGTAGCACCTGGTGCTGAACGCATATGTGCAACTACTAAGGTGACTATTCCACAAGATGGAAATGGTGCTATACGCGCGGAATCTACCATTGAGTCTATGCCTGCTGTGCCAATTGTTGCTACCGTTTCTTTGGATAAAGAGGCGAGCACTGAAGAAGCAGCATGTACCACACCTACCGGTTCACCTTATAAACAGGCCACTGCACCACCAATAACACCGATGACAGCAATTAAATGCGGACCGGCTATTAATTTGTGTTCACCGCAAGTGTCTAGCCTACGTACACAGTTGATGCGACCACATAATTTCGCTTCGCGCACTTTCATACGAACAGATACTTGCACACATTGTCAAAAAAAGTAAGCATTTATTTAAAGACGTAATAAACAAAATAATAAATATGTAAATTTTTTTTTACAATTGCAGAATTCGTTTTGGTACGGTAGGTGTTCGCTGTAGGGACTGTCCAGTACGTTGCCACGCAGATTGCCGTATTGCGTTGGCAGTAAGTTGCGTACCACAATCGGGTACGCCCACAATTAAGGGTATGATGAGTTATATCAGTGATTATGCACCGAACGTGTCACCGATGGTACCAGCACTTATTGTACATTGCGTTAATGAAATTGAATCACGCGGTCTCAATGAGGTTGGTATTTATCGTGTATCGGGTTCGGAGCGTGAGGTCAAAGCACTAAAGGAGCGATTTTTACGCGGTAAAAACACACCACATCTRGGCAATATTGATGTACATGTCTTGTGTGGCTGTGTAAAAGATTTTTTGCGTTCCTTACGTGAACCACTCATACCCACCAATTTATGGAAAGATTTCTGTAATGCCGTGCAACAGCCCACAGAAGTTGAGATACAAAAGGATCTCTTTAAGGCAATTGATGCTTTACCAGCAGCAAATCGCGATACTTTAGCATTCTTAATATTACATTTCCAACGTGTTGCTGAATGTCGCGAAGTTCTAATGCCGATTGATAATATTGCGCGTGTATTTGGACCAACTATTGTTGGGTATTCATCCGCAGATCCAGACCGACACGCCATCTTTACTGAAGTGTACATGCAGTTCACCACCATGCAGAATTTGTTGAAAATTCCTGGCGATTACTGGTCACAATATGTGATATTGGATGTAGATAAGGAGAACAATCAAACAAATGGCTCAACCAATACAATAATGCGCACACCGAGCCACAATACTAAAGAATCTCTCTATTCCTTGTATGGTGAGTTATTTGTATTTTAAATAACTCACTCTTTACTAACTTATTGCGATCTTCCATATAGCAACTCCACTCAAAGGCACACTTAAAAAGCGAAAGTTCCATGCCACACCGCCATATCCGTATAAAAAATAATAAATAAGGAACTTCTCGGGTAATTTCAAATCAGCCGTCAAACGTCCGTCTTAAACGCGCCGTCACAAAGAAACTTGCGTACTTCATTTTTCTATATTAACACATATTTTTTGCAAAGTAGCAATTTTAATATTTTTGTTAGTCGCCGCAAAAAACAAACAAAAAAACACTTTTTGGCGCATATTTACATTTATTTAGCAATTAATTTAATTTTGATTCACATTTTCAATGTACCTCATTTGAACTTTAAGTACATATATGCGCTACTTTGAATTAACATTTTTTGTTGTTATAATTTTGAATTATCCTTGCAAATCTCAAGTATATACGCAAATATATTTATTTACATATGGAAGGAGAAGATAATTGGTTGTGGGCCYGTAACATATGTATGTATTTACTATGTGAATACTTAATATTTATTATATGAAGATATTTTTATACTTGCACATTTTTACAATAACGCCTAGAATAAGGTATTTCTTTTATGAACAAAAAAAAAAAACCAAAACAAAAGCAACATATTTTTAATAAAACTTCAAATGTTGAATATTTCTGAATTAAAGTTGATTAGTGTTTTAATTTAATTTTTAAACAAAAAAGACGTGAACAGTTACAAATAGTAATGTATATGTAGTATATGATTATTTTTCTGGCTAACTGCAACCCTGTGGTATAACCGGGCAAATGAAACAAATGAATAGTAGGAAAAAAATTACTATTTCTACCAACAGACATATTTGTTTTTTTGTTATAAAACCACGAAATGTATCTTAATTAGACATTTATGTATGTATGTATCAGTTACATAAAAAGAACAAACGTGTGAGAAGTATTGTTATCAGCGATTATTAGTGGCGTTGTACAAGGAATTTTTTTTTTTTAGTTTTTCCTACAGGGTATGCTCGTCGGCACAATAACAACCGGCATATAAATAGAACATGTGTTATCTCGTTTGCACGCGTTTAGATTCACAGCAAAACAAGATCAGTCAGAGAATGTAAAGTCTCTGCTGTAGCACCAGCAACTAGCATTTTATTCTGTTTCCAGACCTTGTAGCGTAAGTTGGCGTTGTGCTGATAACRAAAATTCTAATAAGAAACTCACTAAGTGTTGTTGTGTTTACTTTGCAGGTGTGTGGCATTCGTTGATTTCAATTAAATAGCGCAAAGATGGCGAATATTGCAAAACTTTTGGCTGGACGTGCCCAGCATGTACTACAAGTGGCCGCAAAGCAGCCACAGTTGGCACCGCGTTTCTTCGCCTCTGGTAAGTGCAATATACTTAAGAAATTGAAATTTATACAGAAGATTCCAAAGCGGCAAGCTCTTCTGTATGTCCCCAGCTATCTTTGTGCCCTTATGAACTGCCATATATGCATATTCCAGGCATAGCACTGTATAGATGTAAAAGTAAAAGGTTGGACTTTGCACATTATTTCCACTGTTGTTTTTTACTTCTTTTGTGCAAAAGAAATCAAGTGTTTTGATTATATTTGTTTTAGAAAAGTGTATGAACGTTTGTTGAGTTCAAGCGCAAGCTGTTTAATTAAAAAAGGAGGTGTGGTTTGTTTTTGGTTAATTTGACGACTGYCTTATGTAATAATGACATTGACGTGTTATAGTTCGAATGCTTATTTGCTACTGTTTTCATAGTTTTTTTTTGCTTTGTCGGATGATGTTTATAAAATAAGTAAAGAACTAGGAAACGGCAGTTGGTTAAATTAATTGCGCCGGTTGTTATATGTAACATACATATATGTTCAAATACATACATACATACATACATATGTATACATGTGTATGTAAGTAATTTATGCAAAAATGCCGGTTTTTATCTTAAATTAGTATAGAAATGTTTATAAGTGGAAAATTTATACAGAATATTTACAAAAATATATACATATGTATATATAAATACATATCTTTGTGTGTATATAACGATGTTTTGCTGAGATTTTTTTATGCCTAAAACTATTAAAAACAGCGTGTGATTAGATAATATGCAAGGGTTTAAATATACTGCAACCAATACTGTCAATATGTATGACATTTGTTTAAATGATAATGAGAATAATATTATTTACCAAATAATTAAAAAAAAAAAATTAAATACATTTGAATAAAAAATGCCAAATGCACTTTTCTACAGCCGCCAACTTGGAGTATATCAAGCACGAAGTGACTGGTGAAAAGAAGAATGTCGCCGTTATCACATTGAATCGCCCCAAAGCGCTTAATGCTCTGTGCAATGGTCTAATGTCGGAACTGAGTCAAGCACTCGACACTTATGAACGTGACGCGAATGTTGCCGCTATTGTTATCACTGGTAGCGAGAAAGCATTTGCAGCTGGCGCTGATATTAAAGAAATGCAATCGAACACCTATGCCGATTGCATTATGGGTAACTTCCTTAATGACTGGACACGTGTTGCACGCTGTCAGAAACCCATTATTGCCGCCGTGAATGGTTATGCCTTGGGTGGTGGCTGTGAACTGGCTATGATGTGCGACATCATTTATGCTGGTGAAAAAGCGAAATTCGGTCAGCCAGAAATTGCTTTAGGCACTATTCCCGGTGCTGGTGGCACTCAGCGTTTGACACGTGCTGTTGGTAAATCAAAGGCTATGGAAATCTGTTTGACTGGCAATATGATAACTGCTGTGGAGGCGGAGAAAATGGGTTTGGTGAGCAAGGTATTGCCCGCCGATCAGTTGGTTAGCGAAGCTATCAAATTGGGTGAGAAGATTGGCACACACTCCGGTTTGATTGTGCAACTTTGCAAAGAGGCCGTAAATACAGCATACGAAACTACACTACAAGAAGGTTTGAAGTTCGAACGCAGAACCTTCCATGCCACATTCGCAACTGTGAGTAAATGCTTAAATATCATTTCATTTCATTTWGAATTTACTAAGAAATGTAAAATTAATTTTTATCGTCTTAAATCGTTTATTATTCATATGTTTGCAGGAGGACCGTAAGGAAGGCATGACTGCTTTCGTTGAGAAGCGTCCAGCCAAATTCAGTAATCTTTAAACTTTAAGCAAAAAGAAAAGCATTTGGTTCATATATGGAAACTAATGTCTGGAACTTYATGCCAGTTTTGCATTTATATGTTATTTTATCTTAAATATTTTTGTAAACAGAAAACTACTGTAATTTCTAGAAATAAAAGTGAAAAAATATATATTTTGTTAAAGAACGTATACATACATAGTATATATAGAGTACACATCATGAGCTTGTTATATATTATATAAAATAAATTACCCTTGCTATTAAAACATTTGCAATGCTTTAATATTTCAGTGATTGTTATGCCGTTATATTTGCGAAATGACCTTGTAGGTTGCAAAGTACGAAATAATTATTCGCTAGGCCCTCTGTGAAGCAAAA
The DNA here is from genome assembly GCF_001853355.1 of Bactrocera latifrons. NCBI lineage: Eukaryota > Metazoa > Arthropoda > Insecta > Diptera > Tephritidae > Bactrocera > Bactrocera latifrons. The sequence continues at coordinate 116,172 of NW_017536941.1, read as the reverse complement.
TAATTGCAATTTAATTTAAATATAGAAATATATGCATTTATATTATTATATATGCACATATGTATGTATGTAGGTACTTATGATTAGAAGAAAATTAATTGTTTTATATATAAACATTTGAAATTTTGTACATTGTATGTACACTGCGAACTTTTTATGGAAATTATTTTTAGTATTGAGTACAAAATGTAGAAATTTCTTAAGTTTTACATTAATTAAAAATTTCTGTTGTTGCTGTAGCGGCAGATTAAAAATGTATAGTTAGTTGTTACAGTTATTTTTGCAGAGTCACAAAATATTCCCTTTCTTCCTGATCAAGCTCCGCAGATTCTTCTGATCGGTCTASTGACTTTTCCCCGTTACACAAACAGTTTAGGTGTCAATTATTAACACTAAAATTCTCTCKAAAAGTTGGGAAAAAACTTTACTTTTTTTGCATACTTTGCGGCGTTAAAACCWAAAATTGTAGAATATTCGTGTAAAAGAAATTTCAAAATTAATAATTACAAGTAATAAAATTGCTAAATTATATAAAAATCTAAAATAAATTATAATAAAATATTTTTACTCAAGAAGTCAAGAGACAAAAATTCTTCCTAAAAGCTTTAAATAAATAAATGTAATTTTTTTTTGTATACTTATAGGCGATACTGCTCAAATTTATTGAATAACTAATCCGCAATAGATACGTCAATAATTTTAAGTGACAAAATTCATAAATTTTATAAGTATTTTTGTT
>NW_017536941.1:112887-115099 GCF_001853355.1 Bactrocera latifrons | reverse complement strand
ATAAAGTTAAGAAATTGTTATATTTTTAGTATAAATTRGTATTTAATATGCYATTTCRAAAATTTTGTTTCAGAAAWTTGAAATATTTCACGCTAAATACWTTTTTATSCAATKTTTTGTGTACAAAAATTTAAATTATAATAAAATATTTGTTTTTATTTGTCCGCGAAACGTTCAAATAAATAAAAAATATATTTTTCGTTGCATACTTTTAGGCGGTAGAGTTCAAAAATGTGGCGTATAGATGAAAAAGTAATTTTGCAATAAAAATATAATTTTAAGCTGGCATGTGCTAAAAATTTCTCGACAAAACGATCAAATATAAAGATATAAAATTTTCGCTGCATACTTATAGGCGATAAAGTTCATAAAGTTAAGAAACTAATATTTTTAGTATAAATATTTCAAAAATTTTGCTTCAGAAAATTGAAATATTTCACGCTAAATACATTTTTAATCAAGATTTCGTTTCAAAAAATTAATATTATAATAAAATATTTAAGACAACATGAAACAAAAATGTGACACCAAAACGTTCAAATAAATAAATATAAATCCTTGCATCATTTCAGCCGAAAGCCTTTGATGCTAGCGCTGCGTACTTTAGTTTATTTAATAATTTGTTTATTATGTAAGCTTTAATAAAATAAAAWAAAAWAAAATCCTTGCATAATTTTAGGCGCTACATTTSAAAAATACAGCTTATAGATGAGAAACTAATTTTAAGAATCATAGAAAATGTTACATTTTTAATATATATTATTTCATAAAATTTAAAATTTTCGCGCTAAATACATTTTTATGCCAGTTTTTGTTACAAAAAATTAAAACTTTTATCGCTTAACACATTTTTATACATTCGAAGCACAAATATCATTATACTTAAACGATTAGTGCTCATATTATGTAATTTCGTTGCATACTTTTAAGCGCGTATGCACATATAATTAAATACCTATGTTCAATAACAATATAACGGTATTTATTTGTCAACAAATGCACYTGTTATTGCACAATTGGCTAACTACCGGTTATCCAATTTGAATCAACCGTTATAAAAACGCATTCGTTTGAATTTTTATTTTATTATTTTGATATCTTCAAACTTTYCGTTGTGTTTACACATTTTTATCAGCAAATCAGTGCTACCAACCGCAAAACTAAATTGACACTTGGTGGTGGTGCGTACGTGCGCCACGGCTGCACAGAATTGCAGATCCACCCTCACATTGGCGTGTTACCTGTTTCGTGCGCTTACTCATGACAACTTGAAGGAGATGAAAAACAGTTAGAAAAGCTCGCGCAACGATTTCAGTACATTTTGTGTTTCCGTAATTTGTGGCAATAGCACCACGGCTAGTAGCTGTGCTGCAATCCGTGTGAACGAGCAACAAACAAACATAGTATACATACAAAGTGTAAGGAATTGTATGAGTGACAACGACGACGCTGCTACTATAAATATTACATACAGAGGTGCGAGGTGTGCAATGAAAAGCTAAGCAAAGTAAAAAAATAAAAATAAAAAAAATAATAAAWTTCTTAGTGCGAGTTATTTTCTATTATTTGTCTGGAGAGAAATTCATAAAAAAAAATACTTTTGCCACACATACATACACAATTGCGCATATAAATACATACACAAGTGAAAACGAAATATTTCAAGCGCAATTTTCGTTTTGCGATTTTTTTGTGCAAAAATATTTCTCGCTAAGTCTTTAAGCACATAAATATTTCGCGTAAATAGACGGCCGTAGGTGTGTGCCAGCTGCATATTTAAATGCTATTGAAAGGTTAATTTCATTAACACTGTCATGTGAAAGCGTCAGTGCGCTGTAACGGTTATATACATATGTATGTATGTATGTGCGCTGCTTTGGAATGCCGTTGCGCCATACACCTTCACTGCCACCGAATCGCGTTTGTATTTCGTTGTGTGCGTTCGTCCTCTAAACTGGCTTGAAAAACGCGTACGCGTGCCTAAAAAAACTAAAATTTGAATTGAATTCAAAGCAATTGTGTTTTCTTTGTTAAAAAGCTCTAAATATTTGTTTATTATTAATTTTTTTTAAATACATCAATGTGTTTCTTTCAGATTTGTGCAAAGTAATAGATTTTTAATAAAAAAGTTACGCTTGAAAACAAAAACAAAAAAAAAAAAGAAAAACCATCGACCCATTCAACCCACAAACACACACATACACATATTAAT
>NW_017536941.1:111488-112327 GCF_001853355.1 Bactrocera latifrons | reverse complement strand
GCCTGTAAACCTATGAAAAGATATAACCGTTATATAACCAATATATAACCAAAACTCAAATTTTGTTTGAATATGAGTGGTTTCAATTATATCGTTTTTCCGTYGCCTGTAAATATACTTATACCTTATGYAAAGTGATGTTACGWTATTTTRCATTTTAGGTGACGATAATGGTTATACATACATACATACATACATGGAAGCCAGGTCGCATRAATCTTTATAATGGATTATATCATTATACCATATTATACCATTTATGGTCATGAAAAAGGTTTTGATTTKGACAATTTATGCTAAGTGTAAWGRAAAARCAACCAAATTTCTCTTTTCCAAACTCTATTAAACAAGCATTTAAGTCTATAACAGGTCAATCAAAAGTCCCCGACCTACCATAGTAAAACTAATGTATTTTGCAAAACTCGTTTTTTTATTCAACATACTTCCCTTCAAGGGTGATACACTGTTTATAGTGACTCTTCAACTTTTCGTTCCCATTTTTATACTCTCGCAACAAAGTTGCTAAAGAGAGTATTATAGTTTTGTTCACATAACGGTTGTTCTTAAGTCCTAAAACTAAAAGAGTTAGATATAGGGTTATATATACCAAAGTGATCAGGGTGACGAGTAGAGTTGAAATCCGGATGTCCGTCCGTCTGTCCGTCTGTCCGTGCAAGCTGTAACTTGAGTAAAAATGATATGATATGATATTATGATGAAACTTGGTACACGTATTTCTTGGCTTCATAAGAAGGCTAAGTTCGAAGATCGGCAAAATCGGCCACTGCCACGCCCACAAAATGGCGAAAACCGAAAACCTATAAAGTGTCATAACTAAG
>NW_017536941.1:109161-110700 GCF_001853355.1 Bactrocera latifrons | reverse complement strand
TATTATATATTCGTCACTTGATTGCTGACAATATGATTTGTGTAGAGTGTGACTTTGATATTCACATTGTCAGCGTGACAACACTATATACATATTTACATATGTACAACGTCTACCTATGTACATCTAGATGTGTATAAGAGACAGCTTCCTTACTTATTTTAGTACCATTTGCTCTCTGCTTCGAAATAGACCACGTTTTCAGCGATCAACTCTTCATACGACGAAAAATTTTTCCCACTGAGCATTCTTTTGAGATCTGAGAAAGAGAAAAAGCCATTGGGAGTCAGATCTGGAGAATATGGTGAATGTGCAAGCAATTCGAAGCCCAGTTCAAGGATTTTTGCCATCGTTGCCATTGTTTTGGTGAAAGACCACTTCCTTTTTCATCAAATGCGGCGTTTTTGCGGCGATTTCGCTCTTTAAATGGTCCAATAATGCTCTCTAATATTCACTGTTAATAATATTTCCATTTTCTAGGTAGTCAATAAAAATTGGGCCATGCGCATCTCAAAATACAGACGCCATCACCTTGCTAGCTGACTGTTGTTTTTTTCCACGCTTTGGATCGGTTTCATCGTGTGCAGTCCATACAGATGACTGTCGATTTGACTTCGCAGTGGAATGATGTAGCCGTGTTTCATCTATTGTCACATATCGGTGCAAAAACTCGGGTTCATTATGCTTGAACCTCTCCAAACCCTACACCGAGTCATCAACTCGTCATTGTTTTTAGTCAAAGGTGAGCACGCGCGGCACCCACTTTGCACAGAGTTTTCTCATACTCAAATACACGTTCAATTGATATCTTTAGGGTCCTTGTTATCTCGAACAACTTCAGTTTACTGTCATCCAAAAATTATTTTGTGGACTTTTTCAGTCTTTTTGTCGGTAAGAACCGGGTGTTCACTGCGTTCACCGTATTCAGTGCTGATTTCACGCCGTCTAAACTTAGCATACCAATCCTGGATGATTGATTTTCYTGGTCCAGAGTTCTAATAATATTGATTAATCAAAATCTTGGCTTAAAGAGTATTTTTTCCCCACTTTTTTGATCATTTTTTGTAAACTAACAAAAGTTGCTTCTCCTAAAATATAGTGTAGTCGAAAAACGTCCACTGCGACAAGTAATTTACTCCATTAAGGAAGTTTTGCATTGATCGAAACAAATAGTAGTCCGATGGTATGAAGTCAAGACTATATGGTGGAAAACTTCCCAGTCAAGCTCTCCCAGTTTTTGACGAGTCATCAAAGATGTGTGTGGTCTAGCGTTGCCCTGATGGAAGACGAAGGCCTTTCTGTTGATCAGTTGTTTTCGACTGCTTGCTTCAAACTCATCAGTTGTCTGTCTCTTATACACATCTAGATGTGTATAAGAGACAGCTAGAGAACTGCACTGTTAGGCATACAAATGTACGCATACACATCCGTACACATACATATATATATATGCACATATGTATGTATGTAGGTACTTATGATTAGAAGAAAATTAATTGTTTTATATATAAACATTTGAAATTTTGTACATTGTATGTA
>NW_017536941.1:90811-108769 GCF_001853355.1 Bactrocera latifrons | reverse complement strand
ATATTTTGGAATATCTAAACTATCCGATTATGAAAGAATATGACTAGAACACCCGCATACTTATATACTTCCTTTTGCGAGCGTAGTTTGTAGCCACATTTCAATCTTCCTTACGTTACATATCACTGTTTTCCACTTCACTTTTATAGCCCCCTAAAGTAATCGCCGCTTGGTTAAAATATTTCCGGTAGCTTGGGACGCTTGTGATATTTCTGTGTTAACAACTTGCCATACAAATCAGGCGCAAGAGCGTGTGCTTCAGATTTTTTTCGCGTTTGTGGTAATTAACACAAATCATAATAATAGCACGCACGCTTATTTACCGTTATGCGAGTTAGTGTGTTGATAATTGTAGTCGCTTTGCACTCTTCACTATTTGCTAAGCGTGTGCTCTGTAAGAAAAAGTACATGAAACTTCGTTGTACATATGTACAAAAATAACAATGTTATGCAGTTAAATTTAAATTTTTATATATTTTTCAGAATTTTTTTTCTTAATTGAATTTAAATTTTTTTAGATTTTATTTTTTTGTATTTTAATTATAAAATTTCTTCAATATTTCACTGCTTCGAAGTGGCTGGAATTTCGTGTGAGAACTATTCACTGAAGCGTATAAAATTAGAAAAAAATCCACAAACTTTCACATACTAAAATTTTATCCTTTTTCATGTTCTACATAAATTTATTATATATTCGTCACTTGATTGCTGACAATATGATTTGTGTAGAGTGTGACTTTGATATTTACATTGTTAGCGTGACAACACTATATACATATTTACATATGTACAACGTCTACCTATGTGGTATCCTAAGTATATGTRTAAATATATATATTATATCCATACTGTATGAAAGTACCTATAGCCAAGTCCCCAGTGCTTTGATTGTCATTTGATTTTGTGCTCACGTCAGTGCTGTCACTACATTGCTATATCCTGCCAACAGATTGCTAATGTTAGTTTAGGTTACTTTGGCTGGCTGTCACGTCATACATGGACCTACAGGTCTKTTGTAATACCAGAAGAATACGAGTGAAAATTAATGTCAGGCAGGACGTTGACACTTTTTAGGAATCCTTGAACTGTGAAGCTTCTTCGATATCTAGAATAAGCCGAGTTCAGATCAAGCCGTATATAACAAGAGAAGATGTTTCAGCGTCTCTCCACTCGTAGATAGAYAGACGACTTTGGGACCTGCATTTCCATCTCACCCAAATACTTAGTGGATGCTTTAGAAGGTATCTTTGCAGATTCCATAATGACATTAGTCCGAACTGCCCGAAGTGTACAGAATATATAGAAGACTCTAAATATGTATTATTTTATTGCTAAAACTAAAAACCACACTCGATGTTAGTTTTATGGTCGATAACTGACGAAAGTCAACTGAGAAATGGAAAGCGTCATAATGACAAAACTAAGACTTTTCAAGAGATTATGTGTAGCATATGCGATCCGCACAATARAGGAGACTTAAATGTCATGTGCCTCTCATGAAGTGGCTTCGTAGAAGAGTCTTGAGTTGAGAGTACGTTAGGTTTAGCGGATTAAAATTTCGCACTCCGGCTTTCGACGCTTCCACTACTATAAAAAAGTCTATACCATGCGTAGTTTCCTACAATTTCTATATGTGTCATAGTTAATAATGTCCACACGGCGCGCCTGTGATGCCAGTGAGCCCGTACATTGCCTAACAACCGTTCTGCAGTCTTCTCATATCTTGCGTTTTTCCTTCCGCTCTGTTGCACTTGATCTTGGCGAGCCTGCATGCTCTTAAGGCATTCCATCTGACTCTGATTTTCTGAACTGGTTCTATAGCCATGCCAGATGACAGCTTTTGCAAGCTCATCAACTTTTTCGTTTTCCGGAAAACTCTTGTTGGATGAAACCTAGAATCTGTATATACATCCGCTTTCCGACAACCACTATACCTACTGCCTCCCTGCCTTTTAAGGACATTGTTTGACGTAATGTGAAGTAAGATCATTGCTCTAGTTGAAGCTTTGCTTTCTAYGTATGTATATATTTGTATTCTTTATGGCGTTTCCTGAGCAGGTTTTCTGACCGCAAATATCTTGCTATGACTGAAGGAGGCAGAGATTTCAAGAAACAGTACAGTAGAGTTTTCAACAGTACTTTGTAAAAAATCGATTGAAAAATATCTATTTTCCATATTATGTCAAAAGTAGAATATAATAAAAATTTCAAATTAAAAATACTATGTGTTAAGGAGATATCTTTTCACTAAATTTGATGAAAGAATAAAATTTAAGAAAAATAAAAACAAAAAACTTATTTATTTGCATTTTTCATATAAATTTTGAGGTTATATGAAAGAGGTATATGGAAAAGTTATAGATCATCTTATCATCTAAGCTTTAGGCCTATAAATTTTATCTATATAACTAATAGTTTTACCGAAAATCGAGATAAACCGTTTTTGTCTATTAAAAATTCAACCACGGCTTTCCTCTTCTTCTTTCCGACCTCGGATCGGCCGTAAATTATATTTCCTTTCAATTCTGCGCTTTTCTCTCTCTTTTCTTCAATCTACTATGAATTTTCTTACTTCTTATACTTCAGAACTGGTTTAACAATAGAGTTTAACAACTTGTTGCCATTTATTGCATATGCTACKTCATTTAGTTTGACATTATTGAAATTCATTGTGTTGGCGTCAGAGAGCTAGCAGCGGATTTAAACATCTCTTTTGGTTAATTACAATGTACTAAAGACATTTTGGTTAATGATTTAAGTATAAAGCTTATCAATGCTAGCCGTACCAAAAAAACTGAAACTTTTGCAAAACTATGTCAAGTAGAGGTCGGAAAAGCGATGAAAAYATAGCTAAAGACACTGTATTCATCAATTACTGGTGACAAAATGTGGGTYTAAGAATATGACGTCGAAACTGTTCAATAATCTAGCGAATGATGTTCCAAAAATTAACCGAAACTAAAAGAACCAAAAATGTGAATTTTGAAGACACTACTTTCATTAATTACTGGTGACAAGGCGACGATGTTTTATRAATATGACGTCGAAACTGTTCACAGCCGAGGCTTATAACAAGTGTATGGAGAATTGGATTAATTGTTGTTGGATTAGTATGGGCTTGTTTTTGTTAATTTCGTGTCAAATTTGATCCGTATGTATATATACCCTGTTTACCAAGAAGTGCAAATTAATTGTCACTAAAATCAGTTCACGGTAGGTCTACTAAGCGAACGTTTTGGTATGGGATTGTCACACAGAAAAGGGGCTGTTAGTTGAGTAGGCAAAGAGGTCGTTTTCGATGTTGTTGTTGTGTTGACGTTTGGATGGTAATGATTAGTGAAGTTGTCGTCGACGTCGTCCAAAGGAAGGCCCAATAATCGTGCTGTTTCGACGTCGTCGGACCAGACGGAGAGGGATGTCAGATGTCAAAGGAAGATGGGGATGGGGATGCCCCACCACATGCAATGAGGTGGCCAGTGTATATTGGATATGTCGGGGTCTATTCCGGATAGGTAGGAGTTCCATCTGCTACAGTATCCAGAATGAAAGCCAGAATACAGAACGAAATTRCGCAAGTTGAGCTCTTCGTCAGCAAGGTTTCTTGTTTTCGTAATTTTTCGTCATGCGAGGACTACGTACGAGTACATCCGTCTATGAAATGTGATTATATAATTTGAAATTGACAAAATGTTTAACTTGTATAATAGGGTCATAATAAGAATCTCACCCAAATTATATAGTATATGAAAATGTAAATTTGTATGGTCAATTCTGATTTCTAATATGCATGGAAATAATTTTACATACATACATACCTATGTATTTATGTATATGATAAATATATTTACCAAAGTATTTATATGCACATAGTGCTGTATATAAGTATGAGGCCAMACAAATCACTTGATGTCCTTCTGCAGCACGTCTCTTCATCCATCCGCCCGCACAAGGCCATACAAGGCCATCTAATGCACAACATTTGCCTTTGTCATTAGTTTCGCTTCATTCACGGGGAATTTTAAAAAGCAAAAAAAAAAACAAAACTGCATATATATAAACAAGTATGTATATAAAAATATGTATTTCTCTCACGAAGCAATCTTGCCACAGTCCACTATCCAAAATGCCACCCGTTATAGGGCATGATTATGACGCGTAGGCGTCAGTTGTGCATTGCCTCATAGCCAACAGTTTACAAAGTTTTGTTTTTGCTGCTGTTATTGTTGTAATTACATAAGTCTCATGTTGGCACTAGTTTACATATTTCAATTTCTTTGTTGTTCAAAGGATATTCTGTCCAAGCCTATACATTTTTATAACTATACATATGTATGTATGTTTTGCAGTATGAAAATTCAAATATCGAATAGCTCTTCTATTTAACTACTTTTTGTTGTTGTTGTTGTTAGTTGGTTGTCGTACTGCTTTTACTACTGTGCCTCATCTTTCTTTTATACTTATTCTGTTGCACTTTTATTACTTTAGTTTCAGTTATTTATTAGGAAAAGTCTTCACCAATTGCTTCAGCATTAACTTTAAATTGAACTCAAAAACAGTTGGTCCGGCAGCCTTGCCAACGTTGTGATAGGCGGTTGCTATCGGAAACCCTCCACTGGCTCCTGTCAACTTCACACACTATTTATTTAACTAACATGTATTCGCAGACTTGGCCTTGACAGCAGCAAGCGGCAGAAAGGAAAGCGAATTTCTGTTTTTTTTTTTTTTCAATTTAAACTAGGTCAGTGTTGGCCACTTACCCACATCGTTGCTATTAAATGTCGATTCATTGCGCTGGTTTGCGGTGTGTGTCGTGCACTGGCGCCACAGCTGTCATTCTGTCTGTCACACCATATGTTGTGGGTGGTCATGCGCATATTCCTGGTGCTGAAATCAAAGAGCGATTCATGATTCATTATTTTTCTAATAATTATTGTTAGTATTTCTAACGGTTGCTCGCKTACCGTCTGTTTTCACGAGTGGCGCAATATGGATTTTTATAATCTGAAAGGAAAGGGTGTAGAACATATAAAGTATATACATATTTGTATCAGTGATCAGCTTGATGAGCTGAGTCGATTTAGTCATCTGATTCTGTAATTATGCAAAACAGTCTCCCACTGGCATTGGTACAATCTATGAAGAATTTCTTTAGATCAGACAAATATAGCGTATAGAACGGTGYTCAATTTCGAGGTTCACTTCTTCTTTAAAGARAAAASACAGAAGCTTCAAATTTAATGGGCAAAGTTTATTATCATTCGCAACAACGTTCTTTGACATTTTTTTATTTGTTTTTTGTAAATTTCTCTTTTAAATGTTGGTCCATCCAGTGAGTTCAATTCTCGATGACTCGTTCGATCATTAACGATCGCCATTGACGGTTTCGTTCTCAATTTGATTTTTGAAGAAATATGGATCGATGATTCCAACGACCCACAAACCACACCAATCGTTGTTTCTTTCTGAACGAAATTTTAGCTCTTTAGCTCTTGAATCTCTTCAGGTTAGTGTTTGTCTCAAATGCAACAATTTTGCTAGTTTACATACCCATTGAGCTAAAAATGGATCTCATCGCTGAACAAAATTCGATAAAGTGGATAAAGTCGGAACTTTTTGGTACTTCTCAAGAGCCCATAGAGCGAAACGAGAGAGAAGGTTGTGCGGCTTTAGTTCTTGTACAAGCTGACAGCTAGTGAAAAAAGTACCTCTACTTGGATCACCAAGTCAGCGCCGCCTTGTTGGAACAAAAGGTCATCCCCATCAACATCCTCCAAATTAAGGTCGAAAAAGTCACTAATCATGGCTTTATGGCGTTCTCCGTTGACTGTAGCATTATAGCCGCTCAACAAAATTTTCTTGTAATAATCGGTATCGGTAGCTATTTCGGTTTGAGACCATTCACCGAACATGTGTCGCGCTTAATGGTCGTTCGGCTCAATCCATATATGAGTTGGATTTCGTAAGTCCGCGAAACAAGATCCTTCCGCAAAATCTTCCATAAAGTGGATGGGCATAGCTGTAATTGTTGCGCGCCTTGGCGGATAGCAGATACAATGCACTTATGCCAATGATTTTTCCAGTCCTCGAAACACTTTCCATAAGCATTTTTTGCGATGACCTTCAGCTCCTTCATGCGAATTATGTTTTATCTCTTCGGTCGACTGAAAGCGGTATGCACAGAGCGGCAATTTCAGTTTGGAGATCAAAAAAAATTACCAAAAATAAATTTAGACAATTCGCTGGTTGTTCGATGGTATTCATTATGTTTTTGGCTTTAAATTCGGCCGCAAATCGTAGCTCAATGCGATGGTGCTTGTCAAAATCCAAGAACTGTTCTTCCAAAATTTCGGGCATTTTTAAGCAAACGCCTCAATGGCCAAAATGAACTCCTTATTGACTCCCACGAATACCGAAAAATATAATGACAATACCCTTAGAGTCATAAATCCATTCCCCAATGGCATTTATAGTACATATTTGGATGTGAGATCAGAATACGCATGATCACGTAGAACTGTTTACTTCAGCTTTTTCGTGACAAGTCGAGCAAGAACGATTTTCATACCCAAAATATCCAACAAAATCATTTAAACTGACTCGCGACTGATGTCGAGCTCTCTTACCATCTCTCTAACACTTGTCTGACGATTTTCAAGCATCACCTTTTTTAATAATTTCATCAGTTGCAGAGGTCGAAGGGCGTCCAGAACGAGGCATGTCTTCAAACGATCCTTCGACCGTCTTTGATGAATTTGTCCCATTCGTAAGCTTGTGTTTTTGACAAAACTGAATCACCATTAGTCTTTACCAACATTAGCAACGATTCCGCACTTAAAATTTGGCTAGAAATASAAAACTTGAGACAAATTCGTTGATCGATATTTTTATCCAATGAAAAAAATGCATCGCACTACAGGGGAGTACCGACTTAAGCAGCTGCTGTTGAACGCACATATTTTTCATGGTAATTAAGGACAGTCTTACCAACTAAGCAAAATACACTTTTTTAGAAATATTATTTACCTGGGAATTTTATTACAATTTCCGAGTGCTTTTTTGTCACAATTTATACCTGTTCCCCTCCAGTTTCGTAGACCTTAGACTTTCGCGGAAAGGCACTCAAAACCACTATTATGGTATGAGCAGATCAATCAGATAAGTTATAAATGCTACAAAATCGTCTATAACCTAAAACGTATTCTGTTTGAAAAATTTTACTTTCTAAATGTAGAAAAATAAGGGAACACACTTAAGTATTCATACACACGGGGTTCAACATAAGAATGCATTAATACACATGTATAACTGTAAGCAAGTACAGTTATATATTTACCGTCTTATGTTGGCCTCTATTTTGAATATGTTTCCCGGTACTACTGCTCATTGTTCGCATTCACTTTTTATGTTAATGCATTTGTATTCTTTATGTCTGTTATGCGTTTTTTTTTTTTTTGTTTCCTTGCCAACAGCTTTCAAATATCCAATAATGGCATACCATGACTCGCCTTATAGCAATAATCGCCGCACGAGCACTTTCTGCAGTTATTTCCCAGACACATATACATATATAGCTTAGTAGTAGTATTAGTTCCCAAACATATGTACATGTATCTGAATTGTTTCCTTTCCTTTGCCATGCTTTACTTCCTACTACTTATTGCAGCGAACATGTCTAAATAGCAGCAAAAATAAGTAGAGCAGAAGATTTTTTGCGACATTCCTCCATTACTCTACGTCGCATTACAATGGCGATGGCGATAAGAATGGAGGCGACAACGCTGGTTTGGCCGACAATAAGCGGAAGAGCGAATAGCCATTGTGTGGGCATTGGACAATGCGTAGGGCAAGAGAAGTAGTGGTGACGTAAAAATGAAGGCAGCTGGTATCGCTTGGTGGATAGTGGGGGTAATCCACTTGGTTAGTAGTGGGCGTGTGTAGCATTTATCATATAGCCGAGCAGTGGGTAGTTACAAGTACATAGATATATGAGGGTTTGTAACTGTAACATTTTTATTGTTGCTGATAATAGGGTGCTTTTTTTTTATGGGTATAGAAGTATTAGAGTAAATTTTGTTCTACCATTAAAATTTTTCATCACTTTTTTTGAACTCAGTCAGTCTTAATGGTTTGACTCGAGATTCTATGCTAAAAATCAGTTCAGTTGGAAATGGCTTACGGTGRTTCGGTCTTATCAAAAACACAAGTCTACGAGTGGTAYAAAGCCTTYAAAGACAARACGATCGAGAGATCGTTRAAGACATGTCTCATTCTGGACGACCTTCGAGCTCTTTAACTGCTGAAAATATTAAAAAAGTGAAGGATRTGGTGCTTGAAAATTGACAGGCAAGTGATATAGAGATGGCAAGAAACCTTACGAGTTCGTTCGAATCATTTTGGTGATTATTTGGGGTATGAAACACATTCTTGCTTGACTCGTCCTAATAAAGCTGAATTTTTTTTTCGAAACGAATACCGTAAACAGGCCTCTTTGGATATGCTTGATCGTGCGAATTCCGATCACACATTCTAGAAAAGCAGTATAACTGCCTAAAAGAGATGCGTTCGTGAGTTTGGCATGTCAACAAGTCAACAATCATCGGATTGAGGCCTTTGCCTGAGAACATTCGTCGAAAAAGGCCGGAATTGTGGAAGAACAATTCAAGGATTTTACACGATGATAATGCACCATCGCATTGAGCCACAATTGTGACCGAACTTAAGGCCATAAATGCAATGAAAATAATTGATCAACCTTTTATTCACCAGATTTGGCTACGTGTGATTTTTTCTTGTTCCCAAAACTGAAATTGAACTGATCTATCGAAAATACTTCTATATAGCAAAATTCGCGCAAAGAGCTGAATGCCTTCCCAAAAGTGCTTATAAAAAGTGTTTCGAGGATTGGAAAAGGCGACAAAAKAAATATTCATAAATAATTTAATATTCTGCTTTTTATTAACAATTTCCGGGAACAATGTACTTTTACTTACAATGTTACTCTTTTTTTATAGATAGTTGTTTTGAAAGTCTTTTATAAAATTCGAAACATCTTAAAAAACACCTTATCATACTGTATAGTATGTAGCAAATTGTGCGAAAAACTCTTAATTGCTTATATTTAGCGCTTTCCATGCGCTCGTGACTGTGTAAAGAAAGCTCGCCAAATTGTTTGATACGTGAAAATTCATTATTATGTACATTGATGCTTTGATTGAAGTGACTCTTGGTCACGGTTGATAACATTGAGTTTTTGTTGGAAACTTGAGCAAACATATGGTTGTGATCGTACCAGCTTGCGAAGCGAGATTATTCTTTGCTTGGTTGTCTGCTCTTTAATTAAAAGTTTTGCCTGAAGGATAGTACTATACCGCTTTCTATTATTATTTCGATTGCTATCTACCGAAGGGTATAACTATTATAATTTTACAATGCAGAGACTGCCTTAAAATGTTGTTTGATGCCGTGTCTGGGCAGTTATGTAATAATTTGTTATAAGTATATAGTAATGTTAGGGATTTTGTAGTTGCGGAACGTTAGAAAATATTTTCTTTTACGAACGAATACTACAGCGTTGACAGTCTAGAACCGGATATGTTTCGGTTAAATATACGTGATTGTCGTGAGTTTAGTATTTGTGTCTTAATGTACCGCTCCGTGCTCCTTATACAAGACATTTTTGATATTTGAAATAAATCTTCTAGAAATTGATGAAATCAGTGTTGTTAACGAAAAGAAGCAAACAAGTGTTGGTATGTTTTTCACAGGAAAGTCAGTCTGCTCGACCACTGCAGTATATGTATTTCAAAGAGACGTCTTTGCTATTGAGAAAGTCGCGGAGCTAACCTCTCATGCATCAACAGACAACACCAGAGTCAACATCTACATGGAAAGCCAAGCAGCATAGCGACCAGAAGTGTCTCGGAATGCAGAGCAGCATTGGAGAGTGTCGCCAGAAGCAAGCGAATTCACATCAACTGAGTGTCAGGGCACAAAGGCAATCGGAAGCATTAAGTTAATGAAGGAGATAGAAAAGAGTGGTGTACGGCTGTTACTGGTTTCAGTCAGGTGGAGGCATACGCCAGTAAAATGGGGCTGACAAATCGAGACGACTACAGAATTTTCTTCTCAGGAAGAGTATTTTGCATCTCTTGTGCAATTGTCTCGCGTTGGCAAGATTTTTTTCTTTTCCAAGGGGGCTATCTTTCATAGATACCCTCAGTCCAAGACAGCATGTAGGATTCATACTGCATGCTAAGGGTACATCTCTTTCGGGACCACGTTCTGTATAAATTATCATACCATGCTTAACTTGCCTAACATTTTACTTACGTACTAAACCCCAACTCCGACTACAGTTAACCAACCCTACGAGACTGCCGATAAGCATTTCTTCGCAGAACAAGGCTCAGCCAAAGTTAGCTCTTCATGGCCACCTTTCTGAACTACTCTTTTCCACTTCTTTTTTTCTGGCTACAACGTTGCCTTTTGTTTTCTCTCAGTTCCTGAAGAGCAATTGCGGATCAATTCTTAACTTTATTCCACACTATGTATTATGTGGTGCACAATATTCTCTGTATTCACACGTTTATTGGTAATAATTTCCAAGTCATTCCTCTCTGCTTCKAGTTTCGAACAGTAWAAGAAAATATGCTGCGCGTTTTCGCTGCCATCACTGCAGGAACATTCTATTCCGTTATTGTGAATCGAAGTCAGAAGCATCTGTGTTCGGTATGCGGTAATCAGTCTCGCCGTTTTTTTTCTCACCCATGCTTTCACCTTTTTGATTAATTTATACGTTCCATCGCCTCTGCCACTCACATATACTTTCCTGCCTTTTCTTGTTTTCTGCTGTTGTAAGACCCCTTCCAACGCTTCTTGATTTTTTATACACTCTTTTCAGCTCTATTGTCATTATGTCCGATGGAGTGATACCCGCTATGATTACAGCTGCCTCGTGCGACACCAATAGAGATCTTGCTTTCTTGACGTACAAGGTGCGTACCAAAGTAAACACGAATCTAGCGCCCCCTAGTGGCGGCATCCATATATCGACTGGTGCGTTAGAATCTGCTATCATTATCGATTGTCCAGTGAGTGAGTGGTTTCATGACATTTTATGGATTGGAAGTGAAGTTATTACGTTTTAAATGTCAGTATGTTTGTGTTATCAATGCGAAAATGAGCTTCGAACAAAGAGCCAACTTTAAATTTTGTTTTAAAATTGGTAAAACTTTTACCGTTTCAATTGATGAAACAAGTTTATGGCGATCTAAAATACTCGCACGACATGCTTTTGGAATGTGCAAAAAGCTGTATTGAAGCAGCAGGTGACTATTTTGAATGAAATAAATTGATTTTGCCGAAAAAAACATTTTTTCCGTTTTTTTTTAAGTCCTGTTTACTTTAGAGCGCGGCTTGTATGTCTTATTTTGMATTGCTGGCCCCCATATGGCCCCCGCGTACGTTACGAAATCGATCTAGCCACCGAGTGGCTGACTTTAGTCAATAGTGCTCGCTTGCCCTGGCTTGGTTCTCCAATATCAGCCATCATCCTCGATAGTCCCACCGTTTTTCGTGTCGCTTTTGCACATGCTTTTTCAATAYGCGTTTAATAGTTAAACCARGTGTCWATTRTMACRCCTAGGTATTTTAATGACTGCTGAGTTGTTATATTATTGCCTTCAAGTAGCATTTTCTGCTTTTTTTCCTGCGGGTAATCAGCACTGTAAGGCGTCGTATACAGTATTTGTGTGCAACACAATAAGAGAAACTGGAAGAGGTATCGTTTGCGAGGCCACAGGATCTGCTCAAATTAGCGTCAAGCATGCTAAARGATGACTACTCCTCATATACTTCCTAACGAAACTCTAACTGGTATCGCAAAAAGATAAAAAGTAGTCTATGCATAGCTCTTTAGAGTACCATGTTAACCTAACATAACCTATACATATATACAATAAATACATATATATATAATAGCTATAACAAATGCACCTACGAAACGCATTAAGCTTAATTGCAGCCAAAGTTCAATTCCTATTACTATCGCCCCTGAAGAAACTTCGTTCGTAYAACTCATAGTTGATTTAAGTGCAATAAGTTTTAATTTTTTCTTGGAATCTTGACGCTATGAAGTGTGCACGTACAAATTCTACTATGGAAATTTATATTGCATTTGAGCATAATAAAARTAAATTTTCATGACTTCAATTGGATTGCATGAAATGCCGAGTTGAGTGTTTGTGTTGTGTGCGGTCGCTGGGGAAATGGGTCAAGGTGCTACATGACAGGAATAGTCAATATTCAATAGTTGTTTCACTAAGGACAACCGAGCGTGTGKCATTTGGCTTGCCACTTGTGAAGGTTAAAGTTATCAGAGTATGCAGAAGGCATATATGTACATATGTATGTATAGTATATATAAATATCAAATAAAATAATAAACCTTATTATACCATAAATATGTGCATACGTTTGTACAGTGTCCCGTGAAAGTGATGAACTTAATGTGCAGGGTTAATTAATTTTGCAAAGTCACATTACATTTTCAATTTTTTAACATTATACACACTTAATGAGAATTTTTAATTGAAAATTCATTCAGGCGGCGCTTACATAATAATTATCACGTATCATCTAACGCTCTTCTACACACACACACACGTACCCATAAAACACACATACCTACAATACAAGCAGTATTTCTCTATTCTCTATGCTCAATTTTCATTTTATTTTCAGCTCTTTTCCATCGTTGTCTTTGGCTGCATTTCTTCGGAGGGTTGGCGCACCGACGAGAATGGCAAGGAGGTGTGTCTGTACAATGGTGATGCCATGGCATGCAAATATGGCAATACAATCGGTGTATTCGGTTTTCTGGCGTCGATGGCCTTCATCGTTGGTGAGTACCTGTTCGAACGTATGTCATCGGTGAAGAGCCGGAAACGTTATGTGATGGCGGATATGGGATTCTCAGGTGAGTGTGAATTGCTGTGACTTCGTTTTGAGAGAAGGCTYTAACCCAGCGTTGTGATTTGTGTTAAATAATAATAATTTTTATATTGTATTTTGCTTTTAGCATTCTGGGCCTTCATGTACTTCATTTCGTTTGTGTACTTGTGGTCGCAGTGGTCCTCTGCGCCTATGCCACCAGGTGGTGTTGGCTCTAGTAATATGGAAGCGGCAATCTTTTTCTCATTTTTCTCGATTTTTGTGTGGGTGAGTAAAAGAGAATGTAACTGCTAACAATTTTCCATAGTTTCGTTATAGAATTTATTTAATTAATCTATAAAAAAAAGTTATTATCAGCCTTTGTAGGACTTCCAAATTTAAATACTTTTCCCAAAGTAAAAAAGTGTTTAGCAAATGTTTTTCAAGCTCTGAAACYCACATACATACATAGTCAATTTTGTGAATATCAATTCTGATATTATGTAAGTATCAGAGAAGGTTAGGAATTGAAAAAAGTTAAAYACCAGAGAAGGTTAATGAGGTTAGGAATTGAGAAAAAAAACAGCTGCGGAGGTCGCAGTACGGCTGAGGGATTTTRTGTACATGAAAGAGTTTAAGCAGAGACATTCCAAAAATTTCCTTTTTTACTACATTTCTTAAAGCGTCTAAGAGATTACACCTGGCTTACACATTTGTCTCTGCTYGTTCGTCGAGCGAGTTTGTGGACGGGAAGAAGTCTCTGGAGAGCAGGCGCACATGGATAGGTCGAATCTCGAAAGGCAGCTCTACGTAAAGTTAAGTTTTAGGCTAACGAAAACTCTAGCTTCAACTTTCCTTCCGAAATTTGACCCAATCGTGATCGCCTCGTGTTGACGTAGGGCCAGTTTTGTTTTAGGCTAACGAATCATTACAGTGTTTTTTAATGCAGAAGTGGCCGCCATAAAAGTAGTATATTGCTCTGAATAATAGAATCTTTCAGAAAATTGAGAATTCACTCCGATAACAAAGTGACATTACTGGAGCTAAGCTCGCTCACTATGCACGCAAAGTTAGTCAARTCCTTCCTATCGAAATAGCCATTTATAATCAGACTCAATAAGCCATTATAATCAGACTCATTTAGATGCCTTGTTCTAGCGAAATTTCAGGAACTTCAAAGTCGATGAGTTCCAAAGAGAGAATTATTACGAGCTGAGTCTCCGTAGTYCTCYTGYGTTCTRRYGCTGKACCTATGGACTCCACGTAAAAACTRGCTTCTGTGTGGTCACAATATCCTACTGGCTTAGAGAAGAGTGCAGAAGATCCACTTAGCAAATCCACTAAGCAAAATTTATCTTGCTGCAATCGTAAGAGTTCTTACWGAACATAGTCGGATGCAATTTGTCAAAGTTTTATGGATGAAAGTGAGTTAAAAATAACCAGGCACCTTCTCCTCCACAATTTACCTTTTGYAAGACTRAGATTGAAACATCTCGCCAGTTATACCTTCGGGGAATTTGGTGATATAGACGAAATCGATCTAGCTGCCTCAATTAAATTTTGACAGGCTCAGAACCCTTTGTCGATTTATCGGCATCTTTACGTTCAATATGTAGGAATTTTTGGGTATCACAATATACCGATWWTCTCAGTTGGTTAAGTGCGATCCTWATTGGCTTTTGTCACAGGATCGAACATTAAACCATACCATAACCACACATACGTGAAGTAAGTTCATTTCGATATCGTTAGCTGTTAGTCCCATAACCTTGATTTGAAATAGCTGTTGTCATTCGTAGTTTGTAGCTAGCTTCTTTAAGAGAATAATCCTGTCTCTCTTTCATACCTTACCAATCTTCCGAGTTCAGTAAATGTCAGTTTGCTATCCCTTAGAGATGTTTTTATTTCGTAACTTATTTCATACTCTTTTATTTTTCTACGTACTCGTACATTGAAGTTTGTTATATGGTATAATACTGTTTTTTATTTAGGCACTCTGCGCTTTTCTCGCCTACAAACGTTTTCTGATCGGCGCCGGTGATGAATTCACATCCGCCTTTGAAACAGATCCAGCGAACGTAGTGCATCAGCAAGCATACACAAGCTACTCCATGGACAACGACAATGATCAATACAGCACGTCACCGTTTAGTGGCCAACAACAACAAGGTAGGGTATAAATATTTATATATATGGAGGTGGTGCAATAAATATCAGGCTCACCTGAAAGTTACTCTACTGTATGTCATTCTCGTAGAYGCTACTTTTAAAATTTATGCCGAATCCGAGTCGTAGTTTTATTTTGACCTCGCATGCCCGCGGATTTTAGAAAAATGTAAAACGAGCAATATCGATCGGTTTTTCGATTCTTATTTTTGGAAGAAAATCGCAGTTTAATCAAAGGCTTGGAGATGTTCAATTCAGAGACTTTTCTGTCTTGATTATGACCATTATTAATTAGTTTCCCACCGATTGAAGGTTGCGAGATAGCTGAGACATCTCAACTGAATACTGAGGATAACAAGTGAAACCCCGAGACCACTTCACATCAGTACTTGACGCTGTTTCTGCGCATGCCGAAGAAGTGTCACTGGCACAAAAAAAGAGACAAAGAAACAATATAAATAGCACCGCTCTGAAGAAGGTGAAGACTGGCCTATCGGCCGGTAAGGTGAAAACCATCGTTTTCTTGGATAAAACGTGTGATCTTGGAAGTATTGGATCGCTCACTAGAAATATTAGGAGACCTTGGACTGAAGATATATGAGATAACTGAGACATCTCAACTARGGACTAAGGACGAAAAGTGAAATCGTAAGACCATTTCATAACAGTGCTTGACGCTGTTTCTGCGCAATCCAAAAGCTCAGATGAAGTAAAAATAGCCATCGTTTTCTTGGATTAAGAAGGTGTGATCTACAAAGTATTGAGCCGTTAACTTCACAGCAGAGCTTGATATTGTTTGCGTACCATCTGAAGGCACAGAGGAAAATACAAATAGCGCCGCTCCAAAGAAGGCGAARACTGACCTATCGGTCGGTAAGGCGAAAGCCTTGACAGAACCAGAATACCAAACTTTCGTGCCAGAAACTTTAATCTTGAGAATGCATCCCAACCTAGAAGGATTCTTGAAGCTGATGTGAATATAAAAGTTGTTCGAGAAGGAAATTTGCTTCATAATGACTATGATTTGTTTATCAAACGCCAAAGAAGTGGTAAATTTTTTGAAGCGTATTATTGCTGGCGACGGAAAGCGGGTTGTTTACAARAATGTAAARCACAAGAGATCATGCTCTAAGAAGGATGAACCAGCTCAAACCACTCCTAATCCCGATAGTCACAAAAAAAGCTAATGCTGTCTGTTTGGTGCGATTTCAAATAGATTGTTTATTTCAACCTCTTGACCGACAATACCACGATTTATTCTGAAGTGTATTGTGATCAGGTGGACAAATTGAGTGAAGTACCCAGGGAGAATAATGCGAGACCTCATCAAGTTTTATGACTCGCCAAAAGCTGTTACAGTTTGAAAATACCGCCGTATATCTCSTACAGCTCATCGACTCCGGTACTCGCCGTTGCCAATGCGCAAAGGACATAAATCGTTCGTAAAATTTTGTGGAACGTTTTTGGGATTATTGTCTGGGGGGTGAGAGATTCCAAGTCAGGGTGATGGTAATAGGTCAGTGTAGTAAAACCCTCAAAGGGTTTTGTCGTTCGTATGTGTCAGTTTTTTTTATGACCTTTTAAATTTTTTCCTTGTCTTGATGTTTTTTCGCCTAKTACCATCTCCCTGACTTGGAATTTCTCACTCCCCCGATTAGCTGTTGTACTGTGCTATCAGATGATGTCATGGTCCATGCCTCCAAAYCATATAGTAKGACGGGAATGATGAGTGAGTTTTAGAATTTTATATTTGTTCGTTGTAAGAGGAATTTACTTTTTAATTGCCTACCCACTCCAAAGTAGCACTTGTTGGCAAGAGTGATTCTGCGTTGAACTTCAAGGCAGATATTGTTGTTGGTGTTCATGCTRGTTCCAGGATAGACGAAATGAGCTACGAATTCGAAGTTGTAACTAACAATAGTGACGTGCGAGCCAAATCGCGAGTGCGATCGCTGTTTGCTTATTGACAGGAGATATTTCGTTTTGGCCTTGTTCACTACCAGGCCCATCTTTGGTTTAATGTATCGAGCTACAAGGAAACCGTGTTGAGCAGTAACTCCCAATTTTTCCAAATTTTTTATTTGTCGGCTAAATATGTATTGGACCATCATTTTTTTGCAAAAATTTGGATTCTTATCAATTACTGTTATTTGTGTTTTTCTTTTTTTATAAAATAGGCATGGAGCAGCAAGGCATGGAATACCAACAGCCCACCTATTAAAGTCAGCGAGCAAATACTACGTGTACAACATTAGCATTATAATAGGCTAAGATATAATAACGTGTGAGCGCCATTAAAGCTCATTCATTTTGGGCATTTGTGAGTTAAGTATGCTTTGCGCTGTACAGATTTAGCGAAAACAAAAACAAGTTTATTTTTTAAAAGAATAAATGAACCGTAAACACCGATAGTAAACATATACAAACATGAATACATACATACATATTGAAATAGTAACGTAACATAAAGATAAATAAAATTTATAAAAAATATTTGCTAAACGAAAGACAAAAGACAGTTACTCACAAAAGCCACGAATAAGCTGTAAAAGCTGTAAAGCTCTGCTCATACCCCAAAYAACGCACATTCAGAGATGAAATTAGGCCGCAAGCTTCATTGGTATCTCAGTAAATTGCAATAGTTTGATGTATGAGACGTGCTATTTTGAGGTTAGCGGAGCTTAGTTAAGGATTTTTGACGCTACTCGTTTTTAAAAGGAAACCTGTCCGAGCTGAGCTCTCAAAATACTGTGTAACTCTGAGATACTTATAGAATGATGGACCATGCACTTAAAAGCGTTTGTGTATTATAAAATGGCACTACAGTAACTACTTGATTGTTTGAACTATACGTTGTTGGAT
>NW_017536941.1:88798-89395 GCF_001853355.1 Bactrocera latifrons | reverse complement strand
AAAACGTAGCATAAAAGTACACTTATTAAAACCAATCACCGACTCGTACATACAGACACATATTTTTGCAGCGACAAATTGTTAGCTACCCCTGGCTGATTAACATATGTAAGCTTTGCATATAAACAAAATATTTATACTGAGACATTAACTATGTACACGACCTTTATGTATACAAAAGTATAAGAAATAGTAGATAATGCGAGGAAAAGCTCGTAAACGTTGAAATATTTACATATAAAACGTATTGCTTGTTGACTAAAAGAATGGCATAACTCAAAAACCCATAACTTTCATTTATGTGCGGTTATATAAGACTATTAATGAGTTGCACTGCGGAAAAAAATATCATAACGGTACATTTTAAATACTAGTTGTGTTGGATCGTTCACTTTACTTTCCACTATAAAGCTATTTTCGATTCGTCAAACGTTGGCAAGTAGCGTATCGACCTAACTATACCAGCWATAACAACTTAATATGGGTTTCCTCGTGCGAAAAACAGCTTTTTTTCTACAATTTTTTTCTCAAATAAAAATGAGATATTTGATTACACTACTAACAAAGAAATTCTGAAAATTAGAAGATTAGAAAAAC
>NW_017536941.1:77268-85811 GCF_001853355.1 Bactrocera latifrons | reverse complement strand
CTAAAATAAAATATAACCCCTTACTTACAAAATTCTTTTGTTTTGGAGATATGCTTATGCCATACAGTATACTCCATTTTTTTAAGGTTTTGTAAAAATTKATTTTTTCTATACCTTAAAGGTTTAAACGATAAATAACCAATAACAAATTGGAATTTAACCATTARCTAATTGGTACATAACCATTAACTTAATGGTATATAACCAGTAACAAATGGGTATATAACCACAAACTAATTGGTCTATAACCACTAACTAATAGRTATATAACCACAACACTTACTCTTTGATTACAATTGATTTGGTTGGTGATTTTTTAAACCACTAACCAAGGTGTTGAACAAATACGGTCTTCATAAAGTARCAGCAAACTCTTAAACTCTTCAAATTTCCATCATTGTAACATATTTCTGGCAGATGCCGTTAATTTTACAAGTTTCCGTTATTTCATAAAGATTAAAAATGACAACGATGATAACTTTTACTACACAAATTATTATATTTGTGTACTCTAGTGTTTATTACGTTATTGACAACATAGTATCTTCCACGAATTGCTTGACAGTTAACGTAAATAAACCGAGATATATACGAGATATATGTACATACACATATATACACGTTTATTATACGAAAATAAGAACTTCAAACCGTTATTATTGTCTTAATACCTACATACATACATAAAATATATTTAATACCGCTCAGTATTTCGTCAAGCAGTTTAAGCATGAAAGCTCTTACGATTTTMCGTGTTTTCACGTTACGGAAAACYTGTAAAGSTATATTAATTTGATAACTTTTTCCSCTACATTCGGTATGTTTTTTTWWMRMKWKTKTWTRWRARSYTTYMWTTWRSYTAGTAAAAGCTTATTATTTATTACTTGTGGGTTAATTGAGTAGAAATCAAAAAAGTCAGAAAGCTTTTGAAGGCAAATTAAGTATTCCGTTTAAATTTCACACTTTTTGCAAACTTTATGAAACGCTTTAAAAAGTTTTTTAATTGTTGCTTATCGAAAGCTTTCACTTAGCTTAGCTTAGCTTAGCTAAGTGAAAGCTTTTTACCTATACGTCAAACAAGTTACTTCGAATAAGCAAAAAAAAAGGCAGACAACTTTTGAAGGCAAATTAAATATTCCATTGAAATTTAATATTTTTTATTGCAAAAGTTGGAAGAGATAAAAGAATTTAAAGCTTTCATTAGACTGGGTGATATTTTTTCCGATATATTCGGTGGTTTTTTAACAATGGCTTATGAAAGCTGTTACTAAGCAAATTAAGTATTCCATTAAAACTTCACGTATTGTATGGCAAAAGCTTTGAAAAAYTTTAAAAAGCTTACAAKAGACATAAAAATGAAAGCTTCCGCWAGCCTCGAAAATAAACGTAAAACTTTATTATTTTATGCCAAAAGTTTTGAAAAGCTTTAGAAAGCTTACAAGAGATATGAAAATGAAGGCTTTCGCTAGGCTCGAAAATAAGCTGCAAAAGTTGACRTAGTTTCTGGCAAAAATTTTAGAACGCTTTTAAAAGCTTACAAGAGTTATAGGATTGAAAGCTTCGACATGAATCGAAACTAAGCTGTGAAAGCACATTAAGTTTACAACTTTTTCTGATATATTCGCTTAAGAAASTTTTCATTAAGCTAAGTCGTGAAAGCTTTCATTTTTATAAACGCTTATAATTTTTAGTTTCTTAGCATTTTTAAGGTCGTTTAATTYGCTGTTTTCAATATTGATTAATTACTATAGAACATAAATATCCTCTGAACCTTAAAGTATTTTTGTTTTAATTYAGGACCAAAATCCTGATAACTATTTTTCAATTTCGTAATGCTTCGTTTCCTTCGTATTTTATTTATATTTTGTCAAAACATACTTAAAGCAATAATTTCACACTAATCGTAGTTTAAATTAAACATATACACATATATACATACTTACCTAGATAAGTATGTGTACATACAACTGTAGTTTCTTGTATTTACTTGTAGTAGATGTGTGTTCCAACATTAGATCAAATATACATACATACATATATTTATAAAAGAAAATGTAATGCGAAAGAAAGTACAGTCAAAACTAAAAAAGAACTAATACCCACTACGAAATTCCCAAAAAGTGACTATTTAGCAACAATACTGATAAAAATAATAGCAAACTTAAAAACAACAAACAAAATACATACATACATATATTATATATACATATATATATAAATGAATACAAAATATAACTCGGCGTCAAGTACTATAGTAAATTATATGAAATTGTAAATTTTTCGCTGAATGACAAGTACTCACGCATACATTTATAAATACTTTAGTATTGTAAAATTATATTTGTTCAGTTGATATTATTATTGCATATACGAGAATAAAGAATATACATATAAAAGATAAATTGGTGAAATTAAAAAAAAAAAAAAAATAAGGGTATTTTTAATGAAACGAAACTATGGATTATGGAAAGAGAGTAATGCAATATTAAAGAACATGGGGTGGAAGTGCTCATACAAAGATCACATCCGGTTAGTCAGAATTGTGAAATGTTGTTGGGGTTTTCATGCTTTTGCAATAATGAAAATAGAATTTCATTGTATTTTTTGAAAGCATCTTTTCAGTTCGACCTCARCTCTGTCATTTTTAGGAAGGTGTATCGTGAGAACACAACACTTTTTACTGAAATTCTTACCATAGATCAAAAAGAWTAATGCTTAAATGGATTTTTGGAAAAGGTAAAATGATCGATGAAATKATAAGAAAAAAATCTTCTTCTTCCTCTATAGGACTATATTGAAAGCCTTTGATGCTAGCGCTGCGTACTTTAGTTTATTTAATAATTTGTTTATTATGTAAGCTTTAATAAAATAAAATAAAAAAATATCTCGAAGAAGAGATTATTGTTCCATCGACTGCAGTATTCGCCGTTGCCACTAAGAAAGAATCATAAATCATGTTCATGAATCCGAAAATTAAAGCAGTACAGAAATTATGAGAGACTTGTAGAATTTGGTCTTTTTTCGTCGAGAGAGGACTTAGCTGTTAACTTGTTGTTGGTGTTGATTTTGGTTCGAAGATAGAAGAAATTATCTACGGCTTTAAAGTTATGACTGTCAACAGTAACGTGTGAGGCAAATCGTGAGTGCGATGATTGTTTGTTTGATGACAGGAGATATTTCGTCTGAAACCTCGTTGGTATTGAACTGTTAAGAGAGGTCATTCCCATTCATTTTGTGGGAATGGTAAATTAAGACATGTTGACAAAAAGGTGAGGTGTATCGATCTTTTTGCCAAAATTCAACGCGTGGTRATAAGTTCCATTTTATTGACGGTAATGTTCAGTCYTTCACACACTACGYTCGATAGGATCTTATATACGATATTGGGGTCGCTGTTTTTGTGGATTGGAAAGAGCACTCTTTGATTCTAATCGTCGCGGATGCTTCGATCCGATTATATCCTGAGAAGAAACTGATGTCAGCACCTTTTCAGTTTTTCGCCGCTGTTTTGAATAGCTCAACCGACAATCGCTTTGTAGTTCTTCAGTCGCTTGCAGATATTAAGCAGCAGTAATCAAATATAATATTAAAAAATCACTTCGGAAAATTTGAGAGTTACTTGGACTGGGCAAACTGCGGTTGCTTTAGGATGAGTGACTTGATCTT
Organism: Bactrocera latifrons; assembly: GCF_001853355.1. NCBI lineage: Eukaryota > Metazoa > Arthropoda > Insecta > Diptera > Tephritidae > Bactrocera > Bactrocera latifrons. Next base: position 82,145 of record NW_017536941.1, on the reverse strand, counting down.
ATGCACGAAAGGTTCGCGTCTCAATCAAAAATTTGGKGAGTGTGACTCTCTCCATCGACTTCAGGTTCAGGCCTTTTCCGCTAAGCAGTGTTTTTTAAACAGAGATAGCTACTTCAGAGTGAAGCCATCTTCCAGAGAAGTGAGCAACCCCGCCGAAAACAGAGTAGCAATATCGGTTCTAAGTTTACGGGCCTTGCCTGAAAAACTATTTGGACACTACTTCCTCCAAATTTGGTAACGATAACCTGCGGTGAAATATTTTCACGTTTCATTATTATAAGGCTAGTGCCGAAAGTATCATCATCTAGTAGTGTAATATTGGTCTAGGTATCTTTCCAGTTTTTCCTGATCCGAAAAAGTATTTTTCCTGTTTTGTTTGCTTAATTAAAATTTTCTATTTTATACCCCAATGGAGTCATGTGTAGAAGTTCACGCAAGTGAGGAAAGTTTTCTGATCGCCATTCACTTGGGAGTGGCCAGAAACGATTCTTTTACATATGACTCAAGCAGCTCACGACTTCCGGTCCTTGACCAAGTATCCTCTGGGCGAAACATTCCCTGCATAGGGTTGTGCGCTGGGTTTGGGACCCGCCACGTAAAAAAACCACCCCAATGTCAACGCAACAACAGCCTCGGAAAAGCTCGGCTATAATCGCGTAAGCGGTGTCTACGCCAATCAAGAAGATTTTATACCCCAAACAGGGTATATTATTAAGTTTGCCACGATGTTTGTAACACCCAAAAGAAACGTCGGAAATATGTATGATTGATCGGCGCGACGGGCTGAGCCGATTCAGCTGTAATCTCAGTTTTCCAGATATCRGTTTGAAATTTTGCACACGTCTTTTTCCCACCAAAAAGCTGCTCGCAGCTCGAAACTGTCCATATCAAACTACTACAGTATATAGCTGCCATATAATTTGAATGGCCACACTCAAGTACTTGTATAGAGAGCTTTTTTGCTTGAGAAGATATCTTCACGAAATTTGGCATAGATTTTTATCCAAGACATAGCTACACTCTCCAAGTATATTGTTCAGATCGRACCACTATAGCTTATAGCTGGCATAACTGAGCGATCAAAATCAGAATAAAGATTTCTTTATACCTTTTATGATATAAAAATGCTCCTATGAAGGGTATTAAAGCTTCGATACAACCGAAAGTGCCGTTTATTTTGTTTTACCTAAAAAATGCTTGAAATTCGGGCCTGTATTACATAATCACGTATATAATCATAATAGTTTATTCATGTATATTTATTGTATAAACACTTTAATCTATATTTAGATTACTTAGTACCTTTCTAGTTGGACGCGCAAATACTACAATACTGATCTATAAACTTGAAAGTATGCTGCCGTTATCTCTACTACCAGTATGCAGCCAGCGGAGAAATTCTTCATGACTCATGTCGGCAAACTGATTAACGCCCATCTCGAAAGTCACCTCACCCCTCTTATAGCGTTCATTGTGGGCATCTATCATGCGTAAGTTTTTGCAAAATATAATGCGTCGATGGGCGTCTTCGAGATTCGAGTTGTATTGCTTTTTGTATTCAATCTGTAGCGAGCGCAAAAGACAACAAATTAAGAGAAAAACAGAAAAAAATCTCTTCAGTTCACTGCGAACCTTGTAAAGTTGCCATCTTTGAGAGCTGCAATCGTCCTTAACGCAGAATTTGCTGTAAGCCGCCACAATCATTAAAAGAAGAAGCAGCACTGCGCGCTTGAAATGTGTCGAGTGAAAGAAAGCGCACATTTTGTTCTTGGACTCGTGTGTTGTGCGGCAGGTTACGAAATACCTACGCTTAACAACGGCGCTTTGATTTATACTACACCTCAAGCTTTGTTTAGTGGGTCTTAGCGGTGATTATGTACCCGTAGATAGGCATAGCTGCGGGTGTGTATACGTGCGCATGTGGGGTCCATGCTCGCGTTTCAGATAACCGTTGAAAGCAATAAATTTTTTACACAATTTCCTTTAAAAAAATGTACGAAACATGATAATGACTTTCAGAATATATATGTATATACTGCATTGATGAAAGCATTTAATACAAATTATTACTCATTAGCAGCTCGACATTGTTCTGACATTAATCCAACTCTAATTGATATGGAAAATATTTCTATGGCGATAGAGCGCAAACTCGCTTGGGCGTCCGCCCAATATGAATATTAACTATTAATATAATTTGTAGAWAGCAACACTAATTTATGGAAAATGCTATTTATGGGTGTAATCTCTGCTAACAAATTCAATGTGGTATATATTAGCGCCGTCAGGATCGGGAAGAACCACTCCGTGTCGTTTAATAGCAAACGAGGTTTCAGACCAGGTAACTCCCTATCAAGAGACTTCTTCAATATACGGCTAGAGAAAATAATTCGAGCTGCAGAACTGAAGAGAGAAGGTGCAATCTTCTACAAGTGCGTTCCACTGCTGGCGTATACAGATGACATCGATATCATGGGCCATGACAACCGGGAGGTTATTTCTGCTTTCTATAGTTTGGAAAAAGAAGCGAAGCAAACGGGTCTCATAGTGTACGAGGACAAGACGAAATATCTCCTGTGATCCAACAAACAGTCGTCGTATTCACGACTTGGCTCCAACATCGACGGTTATAATTTCGAAGTGTTAGATAATTTCGTCTATCTTAGAACCAGCATTAACACCAACTATAATGTCAGCCTCATAATCTAACTCAAAATATCTCATGCCAATAGGTGCTACTTCGCACTGAAAAGTAAAGTCCTCTCTCGACGAACAAAGTTCCTCATTATTGCCGTCCTACTATATGCTGCAGAGGCATGGAAGATGACAACATCTGATGACTCGGCGTTACGAGATTTCGAGAGAAGGGTTTTGCGGAAGGACCATAAATCTTCCGCACTTGCGTATTGGCTACGCTGAATACCGCCGTCGATGAAACGATAAGCCGTACGAGATATACGACAGACGAATAAATAGACAGACGGACTTGTCTAAACTGKTACAGCTCGTCGCAATGATAATTTTCATTCTTATTGTTCGTCTTACTGAGCTGGTGCAAAGTATTTGCCGTCGTAGCTGTTAATTATGACTCGATCTTAATTTCGGTATAAAATAGGAAAAAGTATCTAGTAGGAAAATAATAATTCTTGGTCTTCAACGGCGCTGTCGATCGAACCTCTCAAAAAACAAAAAAAAAGAAATGGGATTGGCTCTGTTATGTTCTGAAACGAGAGCTATACACAGTCACCCCGAACAGAAAAAACAGAAATATGGGATTGGCTCTGTTATGTTCTGAAACGAGAGCTATACACAATCACCCCGAACACTGCCACCGTAATATATAAGACAATTGAAAAAAAAATGTCACGCTCTACCCTTAAAAAAATTTGACATCGAAATATCCAAGATCCAAAAAGCTGGCGTCAAATCCAGAATCTAGCGCAAGATCGAAAAAAATCTAATATGACACCCAACTAGAAATTATTAATTGCGACCTGAAGAGTTGAAGTCGAAGTTGGCTTCATTATCGATTTAATGAACTGCTTCAATTCAGTGAGAGTTCTGGGTTGTATTTTGTATACCTCTTGCTGTACACAACCCCATAAAAAAGTCTGGTGCAGTCAGGTTCCATCGTGCTGGAAACAAACGGTATTGAAAGGTATTTGTCTTCGACGCAGTTCTGGGTAAAAAAGACGCATTCACATCTTTAAATAATGGTTCCCATTGACAGTTACTCTTACGCCGTGTTCTTCAAAGAAGTATAGCCCGCCAAAAAACTTTACTTTGACTCGTTCTCGGTGAAGTTCTGTCTCGTGGATTATTTCTGAATTTTATTCACTCCTTATATGGCAGTTTTGCTTGTTTTTATTGAAGTTTAGTTCAAATTGACCTCATCCCACAGGTAGGTAATTTGTTAATTTATTTTTTGCTTCGGCCATTTCAATCATTTTTTGGCAAAATTCCAGGCGAATGGGCAATTTTAGTRGGTTTAACCGGCTTTKTACGGAACCAGGCTTAAGTCATCACGAATTATCCGTAGTAATGACCGTCTGCTAATGCCGTCTGAGTTTCCTTTGGAAGGAAATGATGGACTGCCAAGAATGGTAAGCAAGCTGCACTATCCAAATCCTTTTTTCTGTATCCCAAGTGGTCATTGTGATACTACTTCCAGCTATATTTACCAACCTCATAACGGTCCATTTACTCGCCAAAATTCCGCCTGAATTCCTTTCGGATGGAAATGAAGCACCGCAAAGCATGGTACYTCTCCACTATCCAAATTTTACAGAAATAATCTAAGTAATAATAATTTTGAGCTTCTGATTGTTTSAGTTTTAGCTTAGAAAGGTGTGTAGAGAACATATAATATTTTTTGGGTAAGGTTAATAGACTACCCAAGATATCTATTTGACTAGAAACCTACAAAATAACAGACTCAAGTGATGCTTAGCAAAAATKAAAAAAATAGAATAATACAAAATGTAGCAATCTGCCAAAAACTTATAAAATATGAATATAATTAATTTATTAAAGCTTCATTTAAAAATAATAAATATGATAAGCTTTGAAAAATGTATAAAATCAATAACATGTGCCATGATTGGGCCAAGAACTTTTGAAATGTTTTCGAGATCAGTGTGTTATCACCACAAAATTTATTATTCTTATTATTTTTTTTAATTTATTGGTGGCTTTGAAACCGTTAATGAACAAAAGATACTATGAAATTCACAAATAACTCAGTTGGCAACCACAACAAACGGAGACAGCAACAAAGGTATGCAAATTAGACAAATGCCAGATGTGATAAACTAAGCAATAAATTTTGAAATTCTCTGCGTTCGTTTGACCTTTACCTGCCGTATCACAAAATGTCA